>NC_057795.1:7658594-7958594 GCF_018294505.1 Triticum aestivum | reverse complement strand
ATTCTCATAGGTAGGGCAAAGGAGGCCGGTCAGGTGGGTGCCTTGGTGCCAAACCTAGTGGATGGGGGTGTGTCCATTCTGCAGTACGCTGATGATACAATCATCTTTATGGAGCATGACCTGGCAAAAGCGAGAAATATGAAGCTGGTGTTATGCTTATTTGAACAATTGACCGGGTTAAAGATTAACTTTCATAAAAGCGAGTTGTTCTGCTTTGGTAGAGCCAAGGAGGAACAAGAGGCTTATAGGCAATTGTTTGGATGTGAATTAGGGGCTATACCTTTTACTTACTTAGGTATACCCATTCACCATCGTAAGCTAACGAACAAAGAGTGGAAATGCATTGAAGATTGGTTTGAAAAGAAACTTAGTTGCTGGAAGGGCAAACTTATGTCATATGGAGGCCAGTTAATTCTTATTAATTCGGTGCTTACGAGTATGCCAATGTTCCTACTATCTTTCTTTGAAGTTCCAGTTGGGGTTAGGAAAAGGCTAGACTTCTACCGATCGAGATTTTTTTGGCAGAGTGATGAACTTAAGAGAAAGTATAGACTCGCCAAGTGGGATGTTATTTGTCGACCAAAGGACCAAGGAGGTTTGGGTATCAAGAACAGATGCCTGCTTAGCAAGTGGCTGTATAAGCTTTCAGTTCAGACTGACGCAACTTGGGCGCAGATTCTCCGCAACAAGTATCTGCATTCCAAAACCTTGTCACAAGTGACAGTGAGACCAACTGATTCACCGTTTTGGAAGGGGCTTATGAGAGTTAAGGCAGCCTTCTTTAATAGAACAAAGTTTATTGTCGGTGATGGCAATGATACACGGTTCTGGGAGGATACTTGGCTGGGTGATACACCATTGGCAATACAGTACCCAACCCTGTATCGTATTGTCCAGCGACGGGATGAGTTAGTTGCAACGGTCATGCAGTCCATTCCCCTTAATATTCAATTTCGGAGGGTGCTTGTTGGTGATAGATGGGAAGCTTGGCTTCATCTGGTGCGTAGACTGATGGAAGTCCAGCTAGCTCATCAGCCCGACCAGTTGTGTTGGAAACTTACTAGGTCTGGACAATTTACTGTTAAGTCGATGTACATCGATGTTATTAACTCGACTGTCATTCCTAGTTCCAAATATGTTTGGAAAGTAAAAGTTCCTTTGAAAATTAAAGTGTTTATGTGGTTTGTCCATAAACAGGTTATTTAACAAAGGACAACTTGGTTAAGCGCAATTGGACATGATCTACTAGGTGTAGTTTCTGTGATCATGACGAGACCATTAAGCATCTCTTCTTTGAGTGTCCATTGGTGAGAATTCTGTGGCGCACCGTGCAAATTGCCTTTAACATTACTCCTCCGAGTTCGGTCGGGTCGTTATTTGGAACGTGGCTGGATGGGATAGAGTCCGATACAGCTAGACATATTCATGTAGGAGTTTGTGTGTTGTTATGGGCAATTTGGAACTGCAGAAATGATTTAGCTTTTAACAGAATAACTACTATTCATTTTTTGCAGGTTGTATTCCGTGCTACGGCGCTGATCCGTATGTGGTCCTTACTCCGACGGAGGCTAGGGAGCGTTTGGTTACTGGATCTGTCCGTTGGGAGATGGTAGCGCGGGATATCTTCAACCGGTTTGGATGGTGGTCATGTAATAGGATAGGCAATTAGTTTTCCTATCTTTATTTTGCCTGCCGGTTGTGGCTTGATGGCCTTTTCTTGTTTTAGCGTCGAGGCTCTATGTGAGCTCGCCTTCATTTTATTTCAAGACTCTATGACTTTGTTGAACCTATTTTATTTATTTAAGTGGCCGTATGCATCGTTCTGATGCAGAGGCCGGGGAGTCCCCCCTTTTCTAAAAAAAGTTATTACATGTTTTTCTTTTAACCCAGAAATATATATTTTAGACCTTGTTACGTGTTGTGCCATGAATGCCTATTAGTACTATTATAGAATCCTTATGCTTGTACATTGGCTAGATTTGCACATGTTTACTGAAGCTGTTAGCATAACCATGGCCAGACTAGATTAATATTGCTTTTAGAAAATCGAAATTAGTTTGTCATCAATAATTGTCTGAAAATATATTTGATCCTTTTTGACATGTGTGGAATCAGTGTTATCCTTTTATTTGCGGGGTGAATCAGTGTTATCCAGATTGATGCAGGAAGGGGAAGTGGCAGGCACCACCTGACCTACCTTTTTTTTTTGAGAAATCCCACCTGACCTAGCTAGCAGGCTTAAACATTCAGCATTGCGGTGGGTTGACATCACTAATATGACTTCGAGCCATGGGCCTTTTAGCTGTTTGAACATTTAAAATGAGTTGACATTACTAATCGGAATATTTCTTTTTAATTCCTATGATGAGAAACGGATTAAGACGTGCAATTGCACTGCTCTTTGTATCAGTAAATCCATGTTTCTGATGGACGTGATTTGTTCACAGCACCCCCTCTGGCCAGGCTATGTGGATAAGCTGTAGACGAAAAAGATACACATCGATGTTATGATTCCATTCCCATGATATGTTCCTAGTTTTGTTCACTGTAAATCATCAATCTTTTGTTTACATTTGGACCTTTTATAGATGAGTTTTATCAAATTCGTCGCACAGCGTAAGACCATTCGGAATTTCCTTTGAGGAGCAGCTTCACCTCACTGTTTCACAAGACTTTCGTGTGGTAAGTTTTATGTTTTGAAAATGGAGCTGAAAACATAGTCAAAATGAGTCAGTCCCACATTTCACACATCTTTCAACCATGCATTGGACTTGGAATGATGGCACGTATGAACAGCACTAGAATAACATGCATATCAGGTTCTTCTACCACTTAAAAGTTGGTTATTTTGGATAACTCAAGACCAACCTATTGGCAAATGCAATTTCCGTTCAACAGTGTTATAATTCAGAAACATCTCGCCATTCTCTTCTTAATGTGAATTCACTACAACATAGCACAATATTTCCCTTCAACGTGATTCTCTAATCTAGTCACATGATTAAAAAGACATGACAAACATTTGTTAAATGTCTCGCCAACACATATATCAAGCTTCGGTCTATCTAAAATATTGGAGGAAAACAAATACATGTATCTCCGACTGTTGCTCTTCCATGGTGCGAGTCCATCCGCCCCACCTCACCTTTTGTCGAGCTGGAGCTCGTGTCTGCGCCACCAGAACAGTAACATGGCGTACAACCGCCAGGTCTAGAGGTCCGCTTGGATCTCTCCCTGGGGTCACCCCATCTCCATGGCACCATTCATACAACCGGCATGTGCACTCCCCTGCGCCATCTGCTGGATTTTGAATCTGCTTTGTTCCTATAAGTTTTATTTTAGCTTCAATAAACTAGTGAGCTTGGCATTATTCAACCGGAACCTTATTCGGCACCGTATTTGGAACTTACGGGGCATTCAGCAAGGTCAGATATGCGCCAGACAGGTTTGCAAATATGTCCAACTTATACTCTTGTACTCTTGTATAAGTTGATTACAGTAGATAATTCAAGACAACTTATGTAAGTTCTTCATATACTCTTGGACTCTTGGAGCGATGAAACGTGCCGGACAGGTGTGGCCATATCAAGTTCTTTTACTCTTGTATAAGTTGGTTACTGTAGAAGTTGGTTACTGTACATAACTGAAGACAAATATGTTTGCAAATGGGCAATTTTCATTCAACGGGAGACTCATTCCAACTTGTTCACATTCCTTTCATGTGAATTGACTTCAACCAAACATAGTATTTTTCCATCAATTTGGGTTCGGCAAGGAATCATAAACGAAACATGCAATTAGGATGGTCGCATGACTCAAAAGACATGATAAACAGTTATTGACTGGCTTGCTCAAGACATATCCCATGCTCACAGTTTATTTATTTATTTCCTGAAAGAGTATATATAGTCCACTGGTGTGAAAGTGAATGCCATCCGTTTCCGGATTTGCTTCTCTCTTTCTCCAGCTGCAGTCTATCTAAAATATTGGAGGTAAACAAATATACATGTATGATCACTAGTAGAAAAGGGGCCAATGGTCCAGGCCGGTCCAGCCCATTAGTCCCGGTTCAATCAAGAACCAGGACCAATGGGGGCATTGGACCCGGTTCATGAGCCCCAGGGGCCGGCCGGGCCACGTGGGCCATTGGTCCCGGTTCGGCTGGACCTATTGGTCCCGGTTGGTGGCACGAACTGGGACCAATGGCCCTCGCTCCTGCCCACCATCATTGGTCCCGGTTGGTGGCGCAAACCGGGACCAAAGGACGACCATTAGTCCCGGTCCATTCCGCCAACCGGGACTAAAGGGTTGGTCCTCGTTGCGGCCAAAGTTTAGTCCCACCTCGCCAACCGGAGGGGAATCAGACCGGTTTATAAGCCCCTCCCTCTCTGCCTTATTGAGCTCCTCTGAAAATGAAAATGGATGCCCTTATATAGGGAATTTAGGCTAAATTCATATGAATTTCTCTTGAAATTTGTTATGAATTTAATTTGAATTTCCTCTATAAGCGCATCTATGCTCATTTCTGAGTAGCTTTTTATATAGTTTTTTTTCTTTTCTGCTATATTTATTTTTTTCTTTTTATTTCTGAGTTGTAATAAGTCATTAAAAATAAGCATCTATGCTCATTTTTTAGTAAATTTAATCATAACTTTTTTTTCTTTTTTTTGAATTATAATAAGTCATTAAAAATAAGCATCTATGCTCATATTTTAGTAAAGTTAATCACAACTACTTTTTTTTCTTTTTATTTCTGAGTTGTAATAAGTCATTACAAATAAGCATCTATGCTCCTTTTTTAATACAGTTAATCACAACTATTTTTTGCTTCAATTCATTTCTGAGTATCTTTTTATATTTTTTTTTCTTTTCTGCTATATTTATTTTTTCTTTTTATTTCTGAGTTGTAATAAGTCATTAAAAATAAGCATATATGCTCCTTTTTTAGTACAGTTAATCACAACTATTTTTTGGTTCAATTCATTTATGAGTAGTTTTCTATATAGTTTTTTCTTTTCAGTTATTTTTTTCTTTTTATTTCTCAGTTGTAATAAGTCATTAAAAATAAAAAAAAGGCGCAATGCTTGTTCATTTGCTTCAAGCCTTTCGGAATAGTGTCAACTGCACTGCACATAGCTCTGTGCAGTCTACCGTATTCCTCAAGGCTTGAAGCTAACCAACGTGCAGGAGCATTGAGCCTCTTCGTCATCGTCTCTGCACTCAGGGCTTATAAACAGCTGCGAGTGCCTCTCGCTTGGCGAGGTGGGACTAAAAAACAGCTGCAGCAAGAATCAAAATAAAATAAATAAAATAAAAAAAGTGCCATCTAAAGGGCTACCACGGCCTGAATACGATTAGAAACCCAACAATGGGCCAGGATTCAGGCCCGCAATAGGCCCAATAGGCCCACAGGCACATATAGTGCATTTAGGCCCATAAGCCTGCATTTGAGAGGAGCTCGAGAGGGCAGCGGGACTGGTGCTTATAAACCACTCTCGAGCTCCCTCAGCTAGCGAGGTGGGACTAAACTTTCGTGCCGCGACGCGGGCAGCACATGGCCTTTAGTCCCGGTTGGTGGCACCAACCGGAACTAAAGGGTTGCATTCGTACCGGTTCGTGGCACCAACCGATACCAATGCCCCCCCCCTTTAGTCCCGGTTGGAGCCACCAACCGGGACCACATGAACCGGGACCGATGCTCTTCCTATATATACAGGACTTGGCAGTTTTCGATCTCTCCTGCGCCACTCCCGTCGCCGCGCCTCTCCCTGCCGCCACCTCGCCGTCGCCGCCCCGCGCCGCCCCGCCCCGCACCGTCGCCGCCCGCGCGCTCCGCCCAGCCCGCCCGCGCCGCGCCCCGCCGCCCCGCCCAGCCCGCGCCGCCCCGCCGCCCCGGCCTGCGCCGCCCCCTCGTCGTCGCCGTCGCCGTTGCCGTCGCCGTACGTGAGCACCTCGCCGTCGCCTTCGATTTTTTTGTTAGATTTAATTAGATTTTCTTTGTTAGGTTACATGTGTAGTAATTTAGATATATGTAGTTCATAGAAAACTGCAGTAGCTGTAGCTATCGCTGGAGAAGAGTGGGGTGGCTGCTTGGCGTCGGAGTCAGAGTCGAGCATCGCTGAATCACACCCCAGGCCGGCCAAGACGATCTGCTCTGGATTTGGTTTTCTGCTGCTCCTTTCCTTTGGGTTGATGTGTATAACAGGGGTCAGCAGCAGTTTATTCTTCCCCTGTTCGCTGTAGCCCAGTAGGTGTTATTAGACACTAGGCTAGCAGGCGGTACTGCTCCAGCATGCAACCCATGTGAACGGCAATCACTATGACCAAGCCTACTATTGAAGATGATGTCATCTATCCATCTCGATCAACATTTATGAAGACGGTTTATAATCCAGAGACCAAGAAATTTAAGCATTTCACAAAGGCGTGAGAAGCGGCCAGGAAAGACATTTTGAGCATGTTGCACGCTAGGTCTGAAATTGGTCGGGAGGGAAGAGCATGGGAGGGAGCGGAGCGGCGGCTAGGCGGGCTAGTGGTGGTGAAGATTTGGTTGAGAAGGCTGGATAGTGATACAAAAGGGAGGGAAGGGGAGTGTTTGAGGTAGGGGACGGCAGGTCGAGCGGTTATAACGCCCCTTGAGGTCTGTTAGAGCTAATCTTGATATTTGTATTAGCATGTTTGAGTTTTGCATGTAGTCTAGTCTAGTGTGGTGTTCGTCCGACGAAGGCTTCAGGTGAGCGCGCCAAGGAGGTGAGATGCCAGGATGCCGTGTGAGGCGGCGAGCACGGCGAGATGCCGATGGTGCTGCGTGAGAAGCGGCAAGACGTATCAGAGGCTGGAGCCGTGATGGACTGCATCAAATTGGGTCGGGTGAACCGGCCGGTCGTTCTGTTTGTTGGACTAGCTGTTCATGCGTGAGTTCGTTTAGTCCTAGCCGAGAGTATCGTTGCTAGTAGTTGATGCATGCATGTAGTTGGCCTGGTCACAAGTGGTTACCGAGTCGTGTGCAACGCTGGAGTGATTCCAGGAGTGGAGTACGTGGGAGTTAGTGGCCCGTATGGTGCTCAAGTTGTTATCCTGTACTGGCTATTTAAGCACAACAAATGAATGAGAAAGATGAGGCCGAGAGGGCTGAGCAGAGAAACCATGTAGCCATTGTGGTTCACCAAGGGAGTGTCTCCTCGCAGCGCCGCTCCTTCTTCTACCTCGAGTTGCCTCTCACAACTCTCTTCTCCCTCTCACAAGATTCTCTTGTGTTTTCTCTCAAGAACTCTCTCATGAACACACACACACACGCACGCATATACCAAGGAAGAGGAACGGCTTTGCCAGAGACACTCCCTTGGTGAACCACAATGGCTACATGGTTTCTCTGCTCAGCCCTCTCGGCCTCATCTTTCTCATTCATTTGTTGTGCTTAAATAGCCAGTACAGGATAACAACTTGAGCACCATACGGGCCACTAACTCCCACGTACTCCACTCCTGGAATCACTCCAGCGTTGCACACGACTCGGTAACCACTTGTGACCAGGCCAACTACATGCATGCATCAACTACTAGCAACGATACTCTCGGCTAGGACTAAACGAACTCACGCATGAACAGCTAGTCCAACAAACAGAACGACCGGCCGGTTCACCCGACCCAATTTGATGCAGTCCATCACGGCTCCAGCCTCTGATACGTCTTGCCGCTTCTCACGCAGCACCATCGGCATCTCGCCGTGCTCGCCGCCTCACACGGCATCCTGGCATCTCACCTCCTTGGCGCGCTCACCTGAAGCCTTCGTCGGACGAACACCACACTAGACTAGACTACATGCAAAACTCAAACATGCTAATACAAATATCAAGATTAGCTCTAACATTCACCCTCCTAATCTTGATATCACAATCATCATACGGATCACCCGCAGCCACTTGTCGACGCCGTCGCAGCGCCACAGCCGGCCACTCACCGCCACCGACGCCGTCGCAGCGCCGGTCACCATGGATCATCTTATCATGGATGACGTCCTCGCGACGCCGATCACCACAAAATCATCATGTTGCGGCATCGCACCGCAACTAACCATCAACGCCATCGTGCTGCCAACAGCGCCCACCTTGCGCCGTCTTGCCGTGGACGACGCTGTCGCGGCGCCGAGTACCACGACCTCTTGCCGCACGCAGCGGCCATGTCTTCACATGGACGACGCCTTCGCGGCGCCGATCGCCACGCCGTCTTCTCCTCATAACGGCCTCGTGCCGTCGTACCTTCCATCGGCGTCACACCGTCGTCTTGTGGCAGCTTCGCACCGCCATCATCTAGCGGCATCACACCGCAACCGGCCACCGGTAGCATCGCGCCGCCGACGGCCACCCACCTCGTGCCGACGTCCTCCACCTCACATGGAGTCCGCCGCGTCGTCGTCGCCGCCATCGCTTCCGCGGATCGACAAGGCTCTGATGCCAATTGTTGGCGCCGCCTCCTCGCAGCGCCGCTCCTTCTTCTACCTCGAGTTGCCTCTCACAAGGTCAATGGTGTCACCGCTCATGGGCCGAACTTGGCAAACGATCTGTGATGGCGATCTATCTGTAACGTTGTTTGCAATAGTGATCTTTCTCAATGGTCAAAAGTACATCTAGATAGTAGTTTGCCAAATGCGCAACGTGATGTCGTGTATGGATTAATGGTATGAGAAAATAGACAAACAACCGTTAAATATGGATAATTATTATCTTTTATGAACAAAGAACAAATGAGGAATAAACCATATTGCAAATTGTGAAACAAATAAAAAATATTTTTTTAGTTTTTCTACCTTGATATCTAACTAGGAAACATGCTCGTACGTTGCAATGGTAGATAAAAAATTTGCACGCTGACCAAACAAGTATGACTCAATACCCGGACATGTGAGCGTCCTCTATTTTAGCATGGTGGCTCATCATTTTGCCATTATTTTTCTTTCGACCCTTGCTGATGATGGACGTGACCCTACTAGGAAAAAGCCTAGCAGCAGCGCGTGTTTTAGACCTATCAGTAGCGCGGGAAGGAGCGCTACTGATAAGGCGCTACAGCTAAATCTTAGCAATAGCGCGCCTAGAGCCACGCTACTGCTAAATTGACTTAGTAGTAGCGCTTCTTCATAACAGCGCTACTGGTAATTAGTAGTAGCGCTTCTCCTTTCCCGCGCTACTACTATTATTTAGTATTTTATTTCTTTTTTATTTCATGTTGTATTCATACACCTTTACACAAGTTTTCATACAACAGGAATTTAGAGATTGTTTTTACATCATAATGAGTTATTACATCACGGGGTGAAAGAACCGTGGACTAGTTTCAAGTGGATGTCCATCCACTTGAAACTAATCCGTGGTTCTTTCACCCAATGATATAATAATATCATCATCATCATCATATCATTAACAACTTATCATCATAATACATCATTGTCATATAACACCTCCTCAAGATCATCGTTTTCATCAATGACATCACATAGCAAATTGGTCACTAGTCGTAATCACAAGTACTCCTCATTATCAACTCTAACACATTACCACATAATAAACATATTATACCTCATAGGACCTACTACATTCGATTAAGACCTACTACATTTTCTAAGGTAAAATAGCAAAAAACAAGATAGCCCCTGACTCTCCATTATGGAGAATGGAGATTAGCCTGTCTCCAATTCTTGCCTTTCGCTGAATGTTACTTCCAAGAACCTCCTTGCGAATGTCCATACATTTCTTCCATTCTTTGATGAACATGTGTTCACCGGTTTTAGAAATCCGATATGCACAGGTGAGCTCCCTAGATTTACCTGGCAGTATGTTCAGAACTGAGAGGCGACCATTCAGAGACATCAGATGAGGCACACAATCCATCGGGAGTTTCTGTTGAAAAACATAATAATAACTTCGTAGTTAGCAATGATGTACTAGTTTTAGAAGTATGCAAAAGATGCACGGATGTCGTAATAGTAAAAAATCTTACCAGGGTATCTCCAGAGAAGTTACCGTGGTTCAACACATGCACTAGTGGCACGTATTCACCATAATTTGGAGGAGTTCGATAATAGTTATTGTAATTCTCAAGAAGAGTACAAAATGCGATCAGATGATTTTTCTCCTTATACGTTAATTCGGTGCCATCGGTGTAGTGGGTTTTATCTACCATCTTCCGCACAGTCTTTGAAGAATCAAAATAAGCTGTCAATGGAAATAAGCTATCAACTATTTTGAAATAAACAATATAAATTAGTTAATAACTATGTTTGAGAAACTCACATAGCGGTACAATCGGAAGCGTATCAACAAGGACCCAAATGTCCATATTGTCTTGCTCGATGTCAGGATCACCAAGATCCATGGTGATAATCATACCCTCATAAAAACCATACATTTTGCAAAGTGCTTCCCAATTTTGGCAACCAAAATGGGTTACGCTCTGAGCATTGCACAGATTTACTTCAAAATCCATATCATGATGGGTCCTTAGGTGTATTTTCTTTGTTTCAAAATTTTCATGGTCTTCAAAACCCATCCTCTCCAAGACATAGCGTCTTGCATGGCATGGGATAAGCTAGTCGAACTGTAAAATATGAAAATTAGACGTTGAAATAGTTGAAGTCATGCTTAATTACGAAAAAAACACCTGTCGTTGTTGCGTACCGTTTCAACATCGAAGGTCTCCTCGAGCTTAATGCTGAAGCGCCGATCTTCGTCCAACTCAACGAACCTGTCGCACATACCTCGATCGTCGTGGCACCAGCTGCACTCCCCCGGGAGACTGTCGTCGTCCGAGTACAATATTTCGTACGTTCATAATTCAAAGATTAAACGTGTACATATTCTAGCACAAGTCATGCCAGAATTCACGAAAAAATTCGGCATGACCTTTGCTAAAAAAGGACATATCGAGCGCCTGAAATTTGCCGGAACGGAAATTAATCAACACTCCAGCAAAACATAGGCCACTCGGAGATGTAAACTAAACATGAACGGCCACTTGGGCAACCAAATATCCTATTTGAGCAACAACACAAGATATACAAGGATATTTGGTTGGTCTCACCTCGATGTCGGAGGGGGTCGGTGACTGGGACGACGGCGGGGATGTCGGAGGGGGTCGGTGACGGGGACGACGGTGGTCACCTGAAACCGTATAAGTTATCACTAATACATCCCGAATAATTGCTTAAACTAAAAAATAACAACAAATATGACATGTTCAACTAGTTTTATTAATACAACTAGTTCTTACTAAATATAAACTTACCATAAATAGAAAAAAAACTAGTTCTTTCTAAAAATAAAGTAGTTCAACTAGTTATATTAATTATCTTACTAAAAATACATTAGTTCTATTAATTCAACCAGTTCAACTAGTCTATTAATTTACTTACTAAACTAGTTCAACTACAACTAAAGTAGTTCAACTACAACTACTATTAATCATACTGCCCTAGTTAACTAGTACCATCACTACTAGTAATTAACATCTACTACTACGAAAAATCTAGTACTAACTAAGCAACATCTAGTACTAGCTATGAACCCTAAATTAACACCTACTACTACTAAATCTAGTACTAACTAGTGGCAGGGGGTGGGGGCGATGGAGAGGTAGCTATGGGCGGCGAGGGCGGGATCGGGATCGGGAGGCGGCGGTGCTGGGTGGGCTCGGGTGGCGGTGGTGAGGTCGAGGGCAGTGGGAGGAGGGCTGCCGGCGGCGAAGGGAGGAGGGGCGGCCGCAGGCGGAGGGAGGATGTGCGAGGAGGAGGGAGGAGGGACGGAAGGAGGGGAGTACCTCGGCGGCGGACGGACGAAGGCGGCGGCGGCGGCGACGCACGACGACGGTTATCGGCACGCGGGCGAGAATGAGAGTGTGAGTGAAAGAGAGGGTCGGTCGTGCGCGTGGGGATAAGGTAGGGATAGTTGTAGCGCGTCTGCCAAAACGCGCTACAGCTAATCTGAATAGCAGTAGCGCTTTGCATATAAACCGCTACTGCTAAGTGGAACTATACAAAAATATGTCCATGCAAAAATACATTGGCCATCAATGATCTTTTTGTGTATAATCTGAATTGTCAATATGCCGGAGAGGACTCATATTGCAGCCACAAATTTTACACATAGAGTTCAGTGAAGACCAACTGGTTGTGATAGTTTCAGAAATAACATATTTAAGGTGGTAAACACCCTGTTGACGGAGCGAGGTGGGACTAAACTTGTGGGCTGATCTTAGCAGTAGCGGTTTTCTCCGAAGCGCGCTGCTGCTAACTTCCATAGCAGTAGCGCGGTTCATTATAGGGCGCTACTGCTATAACTAGCGGGGCGGGGGGGGGGGGGGGGGGGGGGGGAGGTCATGGCAATTAGAGCAGTAGCGCGTTTTGCGGTGGACGCGCTACTGCTATTTTCCTTTCCACAGCGCGTTTTGCTATCACGCGCTGCTGCTAAATAGCAGTAGCGTCGTATTTTGAGGAGCGCTGCCGTAAGATTCTGTGTATAGGCTTTTCCCTTGTAGTGTGATGTTCACGTGATTGCAATGCATTCGACATGATAAATCACAAGGCAATGAGCTTGCCACCGCATGACACACTTGTCATTGTGTAGCGCAAGGAAATATTTAAAACTTTAAAAATAAATCTCATCTACCAAGAACTACTCCCAATGCCTAATATATAAAGACTTTCCAAAAATAATCAAAACCTAGACATAAAAGACTTTTCAAACAGCGAACAGCCTTTTGAATCGACAGACATTTTTAAAAATTGGGCATTTTTTAAAATTCACAAACATTTTTTTGTTTAGATGAACATTTACCGAATACATGAGTAGTTTTCGAATTCATGAACATTTTTTGAATCGATGATTTTTTAAAATCAGGGAAAAAAATTGAAACTCACGAAAAAGTTGATCTTTTTTAGTATTTTCCAAAATTTCATGGATATTTTATTAGATTCACGAATATGTTTTGAATACACAATCATTTTTCAAACTGAAGAACATGATTTTATTTCCCGAACCTGGGGTTTGAACCGTAGTCATCTGGGTGGGAGATATAGGCGGTGGCCACTACGTCGCTAGCGTGTGTGGGATACATATTGGGTGTTTACCTATAAAAACTCTGAGCATGACGGTGACTTAAAAAAATAACCGAAGCGTTTTCACTTATGGGTGGCATAATGGGTAATATATAATAATCCAAGGGTAATTTTTAGACGGACGACCAGAAGCAATACTTGCTTTATTATTAGGGGTGGAGGGGTAGATTAAACTATACGATACACTACACCTTGCTTCGGAGTCGGATGCAACATATTTCAATATAATTTGGTTTATAAAACATGGATATTTGAAAATTACTATGTAAATTAAAAAGAAAATTAATATTATATACTGTATATGATCATTGTATATTTGAAAAATATCTATGAATAAAATGAGAGGCATAATATAATGAAAAACGTTTCCCATGCATGCTGTGGTGGTCCCTTGATAAGGTGACATTGTGGTGAGATAAGATGTGTACATGTTGAGATAAATAGAGTAGTAGGGTTGAGTAGGGCATTTTGGGGACCGAGCTCCATGGAGCCCTTTATTTTGAAAAATTCAAATTCATAAATTTCTGTTTCAAAATTATCTAAAAATAAATACACATGTATGCAAGGTTCTAAAGTGTATGTGTGAGAAATTTCAGGATGAAATACCTTGAATTGCGATCTGCAAAAAAAAGGAAAACCATGGACTTTGAAGATGAACAATACATATGCTGAAAGCCCCAGATTTGTCTTTTTTATGTATCTCACATTTTAATGTATTTCGACCTGAAAACTTACACACATGTACATTATGTATCTTGGTATATGTGTATTTATTTTCAGAATTTTTTAAAAATGAAAACATTGAATTTTGAAGTTTTCAAATAAAGGCCTCCATGGATTCAACTAATAGCGAAAAAATGTTTCTCGTCATCTCATGCATGTTGAGGTGGTCCTTTCATTATGTGGCACTTGTGGAGAGGTGACATGTGTGCACGTTAAAATAAATAGAAGTAGTGGTGATCAACTACTAGATATGCACAATTAGACATAGTACAACTGTAAGTTCGATTAACTAGTTGTGTTGATATGAATGCAAACAAGAGGGAATAGTTAATTAGCTGTTCGTATTGGAACATGGAACTAATTTTTTCTTCAAGTGCCTGGAATTTGGAAATGACTTCATGCAATACTGATGGGTGACGGTTAGAGCAACAATTTACTTGTGTGATGATGACAAGGACTAGATGAAGGGCCCTATTTAAGGCTTCATACACAGTGGAGAGCATAGCTATGTTGTAAGAGTTTTGCTCTAGATGATAGATGCCCGAATCATGTTTGTGCTACTTAACTTTGTTATGCAACTGAGATTTGTCCATTGAGATATTGGAGGAACTACCACACATTTGCAAAGCAGGCATGGCTACTAAGATCATGGTTATGCTTCTTCTCATGCTCCTCTCTTATCAGAGTCCACAAACCAACAACCAGAGTATCGAGGAGGTTCACCAAGCAATGGAGCGGGCGTTGGATCCTCTCCTTCCGGTGGTTCGTCAGGCGAAATGGATACTCGTCGACGCGGATGGCCAGCAGAGGCTCTAGTATTCTTGATGACTAAAATGGCGGACGACCTGCAGGTTGGCCGCATCCCGGCCATGAAGGCCAAAGTTGTTGCCGTGCACTTCCACGGCATAGGTGAGGAGGAGGTCCATGACTACAGCGAGGAGGAGGCCCCCTGCATCACCTACTGCAAGGCCTCCGTACATGATGGAGCAATTGAGTGCTGACATCTCTGTTTGGCCAGACGTATAGTGATGTCTAATTACTCCAAAGCTCCCATGTGTCTGTCATTTGTTCGTTATCGGTCCTTCATCCTTAGAGCATCTACAGTGGCACACACCAAATATGGGCCATCAAACATCCGAGTAATAATTGTCATAACTATTGAGTCTGTTGGTGGCACATGTGTTGTCTACACGCTAGTGGTTGTGACACGTGTACATGAGTGTATACATATCTTGCTATTTATATTTGTGGGCAATGCATATATGTACATGCTTCTTTTTGCTTTGGGCGGTATGGTCACATGTTCTGGGCTTGTGTTGCATCGGTGGCCACTAATTAAGACGTGAGAAGAGAAGCAAGCAAGCTCCTTGCCCTTGTCTTCGTGAAACAACCAGCACTACAGCACTAGTATGAATCTCAAAACGAAAAATAATAATCACAAGATATGTACACATGGAGCAACGTGCATGGTGCAGATCTCAACATGTGATCAGCTTGGTAGCATGAATTAATCCGTATATAGTATGTTTATAGCTGACAGATGAAGGTGCGCGGTTGCTACCTCTAGGGTCCCTGGGTGCTTATAAATAACAATCGCTATGCGTTTTTATATGCACACCACATACACTTAGTATTTGATCTTCATACATTCTTCTCCAACATGGCTTCTGTTGGTTCACCCACTCTTGCTAATGCCCTCAAAGTGGCCACCATCGCTGCTGTCCTCGCCATGCTGGTCCTGCCTTCCTTGGGGCGCTGTCCGTCGCTGGGCCAAGAAGAACTAGTAATGGCTCCAGCGCCGGCGATGCGGTGCAGCGAATGTGGCCCGCACTGCACGGAGATGTGCAGAGTCTCGGTCCCCCCCCCCCAAGTGTAGCCGGTACTGCGACGTCCCCAGCTATGAGGACTGCCGGTCCGCCGCGATCCGCGACTGCAGGGCCAGGTGCAAAGCCGGGGGCTGCGATTGCGATGGAGATGCGACCCGGTCATGCACAGGCTCTTGCTCCAGCGGTTCTTCGTGTGCAGACTGCATGAGGCTAACCGGTAAGCAGTGCACGAGCGACTGCAACAGCAAGTGCGCTGCCACTTGCGTGTGAAGAATATCAAGCAGAAAGGCAAATGGTATGGTTGAGCCTCTTGGTATGTATCCGTACAATATTACCTATGGTATGGATGTTGTACGATTGTCATAAAGTTGTACCTTCTCTTCCTGTCAAATAAAGAAGTTGTATCTTTTCTTTACTCATTGTCATAAAATATTTGGCAAAGTATTGCTTGACGGTAATTTCCATTTGAAATCACAACGCGTCTGTAATGAGATATATTTGTACATTTTAGCATATTTAGATTTTCGTTTTGTAAGATGAACTCCCTCCATTGCAAAATAAGGGTTAGTAGTGAATAAGACATGAATGATGGTGCTACCGCTGTTGCTAATGTTGGGGATGAGAGGAGCTGCTCCTACTTGTTCTAGCCGGTTCCTCTCGCAGATCACTAGGGACACACAAGAACACTAGTATTTGGTGGCCGGCCGCACATCCAGCCTCAGCCTTTTCTAACTTCTGCTCAACCCACCGTGAGCGCACATACACTCCCAGAGGCTACATCATCTCTCTCTGGCTCCTCTCCTCTCTACACAACACCACCAGCCACTTAAATATGCAAGGCCACGCACAACCTAGCCGCCTCCATCGGCCACTAACAGCACTTACTAACTACCACGACGCCACACCTCCATGCACTAACCAACTCAGCTAGCATGCATACTAGAATCGCTCACGCCCAGCCTTGTAGCTAGCCCACTAACTAACCAGCCATGCATGTAGATGAAATCCTGGCCGCTACTCACGCACGAACGTGACTCAGCCAGGTCGCTGCATGAGGCCTTGATCAAGATTAGTGCTGACAGCTACCACTACTGCCACTACTAGCACTACCACTACCACTACGGCCATCATCACCACCACCACTACCTAAATTTGCGTGAAACAGATTATTCAAGATTAATCTATTTGCAACAGCACCTGCGGCTCTCACTTGTTCCTGGACTTTTCACCATTCCAACCAAAAATACCATCTCTCTTTAATTTGTTTTAGTTTTTGTAAGTGGTCTGAAACTAATATACAAGTAGAACGGCCACATGGTTCCGCAGTCTAATCACATGACTGAAAAGAGCTTAATTTGCCTATTTTATTAGATACCATGATACCACTCGGCATTTTCAGGAAGGAAACTTGCCCGACCTCCCGGGATTCTCCTAGGAAACTTCGGAGGTGCACCCAATTGCCACCAAAAGAACCGGCGGCCACCACCAGAACCCTTGCTACCGCCATGGGAGGACATCCAATGGCGGATGGCGGCGGCGGCGGGGCGCTGGCCGTATCCCATCTCTCCCCATCCCAACCTTCTGTGGCTTCTATGACCGTTCGTCATCATGATCAGATCCAAATCTAGTGGCCAGATCCCTTTTCACCGTAATCTTTGCGGCATCCATGAGAGGTCAACTTGATCCTAGAGCCCATCACTAGGGACATCTGCATATGAGGGTTGTGCTAGTGATTGTTCCCTCTTGCATTGGTGGCTGGCCGCGTCCGACCAGATCTGGCAGCAATTGGTTGAACTAGTTGCCCATGATGGTCAGAGGGGCAGCTACCATGCCATGATGTTGAAGCCTTGCGATGGATGATGATGTGTAGTCATTGTTTGTCCCTATGGTGACAACTTCGGGCTGCGGTGATCGCCTCGGTGCGGATTGTGATGACCATCGAAAGGTTTCGTGAGGATTCTTCCCTTTTAATCTGATGGTTGATTACGGTGGTGAGATGCATACTAAGGACATCGGTCTGATGCAAAGGAATGGCCGTGCAGCGCTAGCGGTCGCAGGCGCGGTGTTGGAGCTAGTCTTATCCTGAAGCACCTTAACCATGGCGTAAATTTTTTCAAGCGACTATGCATTAAATAAATATGTGTTTCTTAGCTTGTAACAAGGATTACAAAACATAATAGAAGTTGATTTATAAAAGCAAAATGCAACATTCAAGTTGCTTAATATAATGCTAAAAACAACAAAATTACTTGAAAATGTTCCATAACCTACAATATAAAAACTATAATTGAATTTTCAAGTAGAAGTGTAGAAAATAATAAAATTACCAAATTTGCTAATTTATTATAAATTACTTGTAGTACATTCTCTTCCTTCGGGCCATGAAATAGTCAACCAGTTGAACATTGATGACCTTTTCGTCTCTTCTTTCTCCACATAATAGATAATATGTCTCCTTGTCTGCACCAATTTTTTTTTGCAAAGCCCGATGATTGTTGTTATGTTGGAAAAGCTATCATATGTGCGCACATCAGAAATATGGAGCCATAGGAATGTTTTTCAATTTTTCTTTGGCGAAAATGTTTTTCTGCAGAAGAGTAGCCCTTTGGCATGGTAGGTGAGTTTTGCTTGGCTGTTGCAGATTTGAATTGAATGGCAGTCTATTTCATGAGCTGTTTTAGCAATGGAATGTTGCTGTTCAGAACTGACTCTGTTTCACTCTTGTGTAATGTAGCAGTAGAACTTACTGATGGTGTGATTGAGAATTATAGTTCGACTACTTCTGGCCAGGCGGATTCAGGCCTAGGTAAACGGCTTTAGTTTATGGTTTCCATACAGAAATTAAGCAGGGGTAAACGGCTTCTTATCAAGGATTTCTGTAGTGTTTATTATCTTTGCAAGCTCATGTAGCCAGTCAGTGCTCTGCTTCTATAGTATTGTTTGTAATGCTCCACAAGCTCGCCGTCGCAATTAACCTCAAGCACCCACTGTTCTGTTGGTCGCTTAATTAGCATCCAGTTCTGTTGAGTAGATCACATTACATGCATGCATGTGGATACTGTTTCTGGCCAACAGTAGCTACTAGTTGCTTGCTAACCATGCTGCTTTCCTGTGGACATTATGTAAATGGAGTGTTGTGCAGGTGCTTTGGCAAGAGGATGGTTATCCCTGCCCGTTTGATCAGGAGAAGGGAAGTGTTTCTCGGTCTCACTGGAAGAGACAGGTTTGTCCGGTAAAGGCGAGGAAGAAACTGAAGATGCAGAGCAATTAGTCCTGATTCGCTGTCACAGATTTGGGCTGTTTGAGAAGTGGGAGGTTGATGTTTTTTGAGAGCTGCAGCTACAACTGACTTTGTTTCATTCTGAATAATGCAGCAGTGGCCTGAATGTTGAGCACATGACACATCCCAAGAGCCATGCATTTGCGCAGTATACATTTCCAATATCTGACGCTTCTTTAAAAAAAAATTGACATTAACATCGTACACCTATTTAGCATTTGTTGGTGTCTACTATTGCCCTAGCACTCACCGGAGCTCTCTCTCTCTCTCTCACACTCGCCGGACTGGAGGTAGACGAAGAGGAGTACAGAAGAAGGAGCAGGGAGACACAGCAGAATTTCTTCCGAGCGCACGAACGCTGCAGCCGCACGTACGGCCTTGTATTCCCTCGAGCAACAAACTCGTAATCCATCTGTTACAACGCATCGGGTATTTATACCGTGGGACTCGCCGGGCATGTAGCCACGTCCCAGTCCACGCCGAGCGACCGTTCCAGCTAGCGCCATCCACGCCCCATGCAACATGCACGTACATGCCCTGGTCGTGCACGCCCGCCCATGCATGACCGACTCCAACGCTCCCCCGATCCCGCCAACAGAACACACACGTACTACACACCTATGGTGTACTAGCCCACGGACACACCCGTGCGCTCCACACGCACGCACACTCGCGGACCCGACGCGCCCGTCACGCCCGGCGCACGCCCGTACACACGCCCGACTCGACCGGCTCGCCGCCGCGGCTTATTTGCCCAACAGCATTTGCTTGTCTATTGTAAGACCTGAGTGGGTCATGCATTATTATGCTGGACTGTGTCTACTCTTCGTCATGCAGTTGTCATCGCCAAACTACAAAGTTATTCACGACATTTTTTCCATTAAACCACGTGCTCATTTGTATTCAAGTAGCTCTACTATGTCACACAATTTTGTTGCGTACTCACATGATAAACAGATGATAACGGCTCCTGAATGCATGCTTAACCGTTGGCACCTTTTACATGCTTACCTAAATGTAAGAAGATCCTAACGAAGACTGCAGTATATATAAGCCAGGCCTATATATATGTACTCGATCGCCTGAATTGACTTAGCTAGGATGCAAAAGTGAGTGTTATATGAGAGGTTTTAAATTTATTTTGTGCTCTATTTTGTTTGGTAAACGTTTATAATCGGCGTGCCTGCCCAAACTTCGGCCGGCCGCATAGCTCACAACGCGTGTTACGCTCGTACACACAACCACGTTGCTCTGGTCCCACGCACCGCTTCCTGCCTCTCACCTTATCTTCTCAGGACGAAGCTCCTCCACTCATTCTGTCCTCCACTCGTTCCATCCTCCTCCATACACATTCCCTCCTTTGCTTCTTCTTTCTCAAATCACTTCATACATGGCATCTCATGCTCCACGCAGAGACGGCGCGTACAACCGTCTATTTTCTGTTGCCATGCTTGGCCCAACCTCTCCCCTGTCGCAGTGTAGGCCATGTCCGCCGCCACCGTGGTTCCGGCATGATTTTTTGCTGCATAATTTTTGCTGGAACCGCAATTTGTTTTTGCTGGAAGCATCTTTCATTTTTGCTGCATATTGAGAGGATGCTGGTGCCTTCGCTGTATGATTTTTTGCTACATCCATTTTTCTTGCTTGAACCGCTCCATTTTTTCCTGGAACCAGAGCTCGACTTTGCTACAATGCTAGGACGGTGGCTGCCAAGCATTTTGCCGCATCCATTTTTTTGGCTGGAACTAGCAATTAGTTTTGCTACATCCAGCCGAAAGCAGAGCTGGAACTGGTAAGATTTTTGTCTAAGACCATTGGCGGCAGCGCATTTTTTGCTGGAACTGTGTTACCTTTTTGCTGGAATAGTTTTTCATTTATGCTACCACTAGCGAAAACCAGTTTTTTTGTTGTTGAAGCATTTTTGCTGGAACCTGCAACCACGGAAGCTACAACCGGTTAACAATTTTGCTACAATGGCGACGGCGGGCGACATCGACGAGTTTTTTTTTGCTGGAACCGACACCCTTTTTTGCTACAACTGGATGACATTTTTGCTGCTACCGGCAATGTGAGGGAGAGTACAGGTTTTTTGCGAGCTCGTCGGAGGAGGTGTTGCGCCCGGCGACCGCCGTGCGCCGGGGATGCGGCGGCCGCCACCGGAGCTGTGACTGTCGTAACGGGGACCTGCAACTACAGGGACAAGCTACTGCATTCACGGAGCCGGCGAGAAACAAAAGAGATGACGACGGCAACGGCGGCGCCAGCGGCCGGCAAGGGCGGCGACAGGCGAAACACGCAGGGCAGAGCTTCTAGATCGGGCGCGTCGCTCGTCCCTGGTGGCGCGATGGGATTTTTTATCAAAGAACTAAGACAGAGGAGGAAGGGTAGGAGATCGTGCGGTTTCAGTCTTGCAGATCGTACGGTACCGGTGCGACCGGCCCAAATTTGGGCCGGCGCACCGGCGCCTATCAGTCGCCATTTTGTTTCTATCAATCTGCTTGAAATATTGGAGGAAAACAAAAGAACCGTAGTAAATCTTTAGCTTTTCTTCCATCGCTTCCCCTTCCTACATCATAATTCTCCCATGGAAACACCAGCACGGGAAAAGGATGAATCCAGCCCACAGAACAAACCGACAGTCAGCCATGTAAGCGGACGTGCAACTTCTAAGGGAGTAAAATAATGCCCTGTATCCAGTGCTACTGTGTTATCTGACATCGTCAATTCATACTCATGGAGAAAGAGCATACTGCCCCAGTCTTCATTCATCTGGAAGTCCATGAGAGAGTCCGTAATTCTTTTATTGGCGCTGGTGATCTTGGTCCAATCGGGATTTCAGCTCCAGGATGTGGATCGGGATCCTCGTCATCGTCGTCATCGGCGCAGCCTACGTGTGTGATGGAGGAGAGAATGAGGACCAATGCAAGGACACATTCTTTCTGGCTGAGAGATCTACGGGTCATAAATGTGTTGTTCATGGTCCAGCACGCGATTATGGCAGCTGCACAACACAAATAACAATCACAAATGAGCGCTCACTTCAGCTCACTTCATTTTTATATACAAGGCCACAAACTCAAATTACAGGTACCAAAGTAAAATTTAATACATGTTTTGCAATCCAATTTTTTTTTGTTTACCGAAATCATTAATACACTGCATACATGCAAGAAAACTGAATGGAGGAAGAAACTAAGTATCATTATGACTACACGCATGCAGCTATTAAACAAGTTGCTAGTACGAGGAAACATCATTAATTTTTGCCTCGATTATTGTTGGTGGCCTTGTATAAATGCAAAATGTATATTTTATAGTGATCTTGTACAAGTAAATGGAGGGAGTAACTCTTTTCCCAAATAGGGGATCATTCATATGAGAGTGCTCGCCTCGCCCCCGCCATTAATCTGGCTACCCAACACACATTTGCAGGGTCATCCTGATCACACAATGTCTCCTGCTGTGGAGGTCACCGCCCAACTTGCTCCCATGGTCATCCCGGTATTTGCCATACGTGTGGTATATTAGAGATCCGTCCACACGCCCTGTGTAGCATAATCAGGAGGCAGCCCGCACGGGCCATGTTTGGGCGAACATTAGAACGGCTCACACCTATGGGCGTAGCTACTTCGTGCTAGACGCCCAACAAATACTATGCATCCCCACCCTGCGCGTGTGGCACAAAGCAAATGTGCCCACACGTCCTGGCCCAACTACGTTAGTTACCCGCGGAATGATGCTTTAGTTACCCTGGGGGATGACAACTTTAGTTATCTGGGATGGCAAATGTAGTTGTAAAAGCATGGCATCTCTCTCCGTTTTGCTTAACTATAGTTGCCATATCTAATTTATGGTAGTTGCCGCGTCTAATCAAACCATAGTTGTCGTGTGTGATTAATTACTTGTCACATGTTGTGAAACAATAGTTGCCATGTATGTTTATCTCACTAGTAGAAAAACCCCCCATTCGTCCCGGTTGGTTAGGGCCTTTTGTCCCGGTTCTTGAACCGGGACTAAAGGGTCGTTACTAATGCCCTAGACCTTTAGTCCCGGTTCTAACACAAACCGGGACAGATGGGCCTCCACGTGGCCGGTGCGCCGAGCCCAGGCAGGAGGGCCTTTGGTCCCGGTTGGTGGCACCAACCGGGACCAAAAGGCATCCACACCTCAGCATTTCAGGGGCTGGGGTTTTTGTTTTTTTTTGAAGGGGGGGGGGGGTTGGGGGTTTTGGGGGTTAATTTAGGTTTTTCATATACTGTCTTAGCTAGCTAATTAATAGAGAAAAGTGTCCTCTTTTATGTCCGTGCTCGGTCGACGCTACGTACTATACAAAGAGATGCCCTCGACACGCTAGCTAGTAAGAAAATGAAGGAAACCATTAAGTACAGAAGTTCGTCATGCATACCGAGAGAAGTGATCGAACGACCTCTCCTTCTCCGAGAGATTGGTCGAACAACAAGTTTTCGTATTATGTATCCGACGCTACTGGCTACATACATATACAATATGTAAGATCTCTTACAATCCCCTAGCATTTGAAATCAACTTCCACATGGTATTCTCCGGCTTTATTGATGACGTGGTCAAGAAAGAATCCCGCCAATTCCTCTTGAATTGCTTTCATGTGATCTTGTGGTAGGAGTTCATTCCGCATCTTCCACGTCTAATTTGAAGAAGGGGGTTAATACATATATATGAATGAAACTCAATAGAAATGATGGTGTAATAAAATGACATTGTGAATATTATTGCTTACGCACTTCATATTGTCTTTTAGCGTAGCCCCGCTTATTTTTCAAAGTCGCGTTGTAGATGAACTCGCACACATAGTATCCACAGTAATCATTTCCTTATTCCTGCCACAAGCACTTTACGAGAAATGGAGGTCAATCAAACTGATAATGAATCATTATAAATGGTATTGATGAAGGTATATCTATAGAATCAATGGGAGATGTGCGCAACTAGCTAGCTAGTAGTACTTACTTTTGGTTATGTATATCGCAGCTCCTTCGGCAGTTCCGGAGCTTCTGCGGTGAACTGTTTCCAAACCCTGCAAGACAAACAAAATAATTATTATTACTTGAGATATCAGGAAATGAACAAAAAGTTGCCGACATGGTGCGATAATGATCGAATGAACTTACTTGTTAAGCATTTTAGTCATGTCCGCATAGGTTTCGGGATCTTTTCGTCTCGAGTCTAAGACGGGTACTAGTCCCCGCTCAAGCTTAATCTCCAGAAGAACATAGTGGAAGCTGCGCACGCATGCATAACTCGTCAATTATATTACTATAACCTCGCTCGAGTAAAGGGAAACCGAATATGCACACGACAGTAACACTCACTCGAAGTTGTAAGGAAAGAGTATTAAATCTTTGTTTTGATTTTTGATCAACGATTGTAGCAAGTTGGCCTCGGCCTCTTCGGCGTTCTTTGTAACCAGAAATTCATCTATGATATTTGTGTTAATGAACCCAATATCATAAATTTCTTGTTTTTTGGACTCGACGATCTTCAATCTGCATAATATAGTGAGGATAATTAATTATAAATACAAGCAATGAAAGTGCTGAGCTATATATAGAGACTTAATGACAGAAATAGTACTTACAGACAGTAGCAAAAGACCATTAATTTATCGAGGGCCTTTTGATTGAAGAACTCGAAGAACTCCTCAAATGGAACAAGCAACAGATCAGTTCCAACGAGTTCGTGCTCCTCTTTAATTCTAAGATACAAAGTATTCGTCCCCCAGACTCTCTGCAGGTTTTCATGTACCAATTATGTCATCTTCGCATCATCATTGTTAGAGATTTTTCATTTAGACGAGAGGCTTCCCGTACTCGTATCTGTGTTCGTCCACCTCCAGGAAATCAAAATGTACATCGTCAGGCAGGTAATCTATAAGATTGCTATAACCGGGCACCATCCCCGGAGCATTAGCGACGATGTTGCTAGACACATTGAGCGGGGGGCACGATTGCTTTGCTTATTTGCCGAGCTGGGCAATTTTTTCCCAGCTGCTCGTTCTTTCAACCTTTGATCACTGACAGTACCTCCCGACCGCTCCGCTTCGAGATATGCCTGTTCAGTAATGCGCTCATAGTTGGTTCTCGGCGGAGACTTTGGTGGTTTCTCAGGGCATCGATAGTGCACTTTGCTTTCACCGGATCTACCTTCTACTCCGGAGGTGGATGTCTCTTTGCTTTCAACCCTTCAAAGAAGTCCTTCACTTCGGTCTGCACGATCTTCGCGTTTTCCTCCTCGATCCTCTTGTGTGGTAACTTCTCCAGAGGTTTGAGAGGTGGACCGTATCTGTATTGCCTCCCGCCTTTGGCTGTACTGCTAGATGTCGGAGCAGACGGAGCGGCTACGGCTGCCTTCTTTCGTGCTTGCTTACGAGCCGGAGGAGAAGGACTACGACGCGCTAGAGCAGCCGGGGCGGCAGCGGGTCTCTTACGCCCTTGCTGGCGAGGCGGAGGAGGAAGCTGCTGGCTGCTCGGGCACACCGACGCAGGCGGAGAAGGAAGCGGAGTGCCGCCACGTGCCGGAGAAGGAGGCTGAGTGCCCTGATCGTCACTCGTCGGAGGAGGAGGTGGTGGAGGAGGCGGAGTGCCCTGACTCGCCAGAGGAGGAGGAGGAGGTGGAGGCGTCCAGTTCGGAAGGTTGATGAACTCCTTCCTCCATAGCCATGGAGTCTTCAGAGCAGAACCCAGCCGAGTCTCCCCTTCATCGGTAGGGTGGTCAAGCTAGAGGTCCTCAAATCCCTCTGTTATTTTGTCCACCGTCACCCTAGCATATCCTTCTGGAATCGGACGACAGTGAAAAGTGGCGCCGGGTTCAGAAGGTCAAACAGAGCCGACAGCCGCCTTGACTTTTAAGTTCTGCCATTGCGTCATAAGGTGGCAATTTTGAGACTCTTTGATAGCATCCACGGGGTAGCTAGCAGGAGCCGTCAAGACATGCTCTGGCTGAAGCAGCTCGGTGGAAGCCACACTGCTTCTCCGCTGAGATGGCGGGGTAGCTTCGTGGGAAGCTTCGGTAGTTTGTTTTCTGCGATTTGCTTCTCGTTCCTCTATCGCTTGTACCCTTGCGTGCAGCGCCTGCAGTTCGGTCTACTGCACTTTCTTCCTCCTCTCTTGGCATTTGTAACAGCCTGCATCCGGAAACCCAACCTTCCACGGAACGGAGCCTGGCGTGCCTCATGTCCGTCCAGGGTGCTCAGGATTCCCGAGGGCCATTGTGAGCTCATCGTTCTCTCTGTCTGGAACGAACGTCCCTTCCTGCGCTGCATCGATATAGTGCTGAAGCCTCCTGACTGGTATTTTCATTTGCTCGTCCGTCCAAAGGCACTTCCCTGATACAGGGTCCAAGGTTCCGCCAGCCCCGAAGTACCAAATCCGGCAACGGTCTGGCCAGTTCATTGTCTCTGGTTCGATCCCTTTATCAATTAGATTATTCTCAGCCTTGGCCCACTTAGGCCGGGCTTTGAGGTAGCCACCTGACCCCGTGCGATGGTGAAGCTTCTTCTTCGCAGCATTTTGCTTGTTTGTCACCGACATCTTCTTACTCTTTTCCGATGTCTTGTGGAAGACAAATGCGGGCCAGTGATATCTGATCTTCTCATATTTGCCGATGAATTCTGGTGTCTCTTCTTTGTCGACAAACCTTTTCAGCTCATTCTTCCACCTCCTGAATAGGCCTCCATCTCCTTAAGAGCATGAGACTTGATTAATTGCTCTTTAACTGGCTTCTCCGGATCCTCCTCCGGCGGTAGGGTGAAATTTGCCTTCAGCTCAGTCCAAAGATCATCTTTCTGCATATCATTGACATAAGACACCTCAGGGTCTTTCTTCTTAGGCTTATACCATTGGTGGATGTTGTTCGGGATCTTGTCCCTAACAAGAACCCCGCACTGAGCAGCAAATGCATCCTTTGTCTGGATGGGTTCAATCGGTTTGTCGTCGCGCACGAGTGCTGTGATCTCAAACCTTTCATCCAAGTGCAACTTTTTCTTCGGGCCTCGTCTCTTTAACGAAGTTGTGCTCGATCCGGAGGGCTAGAAAAAAGAAGAAAGACGAGAGTTAATTAATATGTGTACATATACCAAAACAATGAATGCATCAATTAGCTAGTCAGCACAGGCTTAACTAATATATATACCTGGCCGGACTCGGTTAGGTCACCGGAGCCGTCATCACGGTCTCCTTCTTGCACCGTCATTGGGTCACCGGAGCCATCATAATCATGTCTTTCCTCCTCCATTCTTCGATCACCGTAGCCTGCTTCTTCACCCTGTTCTTCCAGACCATCATTGTCATTAAGATACGACAAGATATCACCTCTGGCTAAGATTATGTCCCCCAACACCTCTTCTGCTTCCTCGTCTCGTATGTGCTCCATTGTTTCTGCAAATATTACAACATGGAAAATTATTACACAAACATGACAGCAGGTGCATATATTAGTGGCAAACGTAGACCGAGCTTATTTTGGGTTTGGGGTGGCCTCGGCAACGCTTCAAGGGTAGGGGTGCGGCAGGAGGGATAGGAGACCGACATTGTTTTTTTCTAGGGTTTGGGTGTCCTCGAGAGTTTTGGTCGAGCAAGAGGGGGTGGCCTCGAGAGAGTTTGTCGAGTAGGGGCGCGGCGGGAGGGGGTAGGAGACCGACATCGTTTTTTCTAGGTTTTGGATGTCCTCGAGAGTTTTGGTATATGTTATCACAGTCGAGAGGGGGTAATATTGACAACGACGACATACATACACGGGAAAATAATGTTATCAAGGAGGGGGTATATCGACCCCCCCCCACGTGTTGAAGCTATCGGGAGGGGGTTATATCGACAACGACCACATACGTACATGGGAAAATAATATTATTGGGGAGGGGGTATATTGACCCCCCCCCCTCGTGTTGAAGTTATCGGGAGGGGTATATCGACGACGTCAGACCCGATAAAACATCATAAAATGAAGAAGAAATAAAAAGAGGAGAAGAAGAAAGGAATAGAGGAGAAGATCGAAGAAAAAAAGAAAAAAAGAGCAGAGGAAAAAAGGAATAGAGGAGAAGAAGAAAAATGGAATATTTATTCTATTTTTTTTCTTCTTCTCCTCTTCTTTTTCTTCTTCTTTCCTCTTCTTATTTATTTCTCCTCTTCTCCTCCTTTCTTCCTCTTCTTATTTTCCTTTTTCCTCTCATTCTTTTAGTATTGCTTGATTTTTTTAAATGTTCAAATAGAAAATTTCGAAAAAAGTAAAGGTTTTGCCTAGGGCATTGTCCATATGAATATACAGACATTTGCATATTCTACAATATTAATACTGTTGGAAATATGCCCTAGAGGCAATAATAAAAGCATTATTATTATATTTCCTTGTTCATGATAATTGTCTTTTATTCATGCTATAATTGTATTATCCGGAAATCGTAATACATGTGTGAGTACATAGACCACAATACGTCCCTGGTGAGCCTCTAGTTGACTAGCTCGTTGGTCAATAGATAGTCATGGTTTCCTGACTATGGACATTGGATGTCATTGACAACGGGATCACATCATTAGGAGAATGATGTGATGGACAAGACCCAATCCTAAGCATAGCACAAGATCGTGTAGTTCGTTTTGCTAGAGTTTTTTCAATGTCAAGTATCTCTTCCTTAGACCATGAGATCGTGTAACTCCCGGATACCGTAGGAGTGCTTTGGGTGTACCAAACGTCACAACGTAACTGGGTGACTATAAAGGTACACTACAGGTATCTCCGAAAGTGTCTGTTGGGTTGACACGGATCGAGACTGGGATTTGTCACTCCATATGACGGAGAGGTATCTCTGGGCCCACTCGGTAATGCATCATCATAATGAACTCAAAGTGACCAAGTGCTTGGTCACGGGATCATGCATTACGGTACGAGTAAAGTGACTTGACGGTAACGAGACTGAACAAGGTATTGGGATACCGACGATCGAGTCTCGGGCATGTAACGTACCGATTGACAAAGGGAATAGTATACGGGGTTGCTTGAATCCTCGACATCGTGGTTCATCCGATGACATCATCGAGGAGCATGTGGGAGCCAACATGGGTATCCAGATCCCGCTGTTGGTTATTGACCTGAGAGCCGTCTCGGTCATGTCTGCATGTCTCCCGAACCCGTAGGGTCTACACACTTAAGGTTCGGTGACGCTAGGGTTATTAGGAAGACTTGTATGTGATTACCGAATGTTGTTCGGAGTCCCGGATGAGATCCCGGACGTCACGAGGAGTTCCGGAAGGGTCCGGAGGTAAAGATTTATATATGGGAAGTTGTCAAACGGACACCGGAAAGTTTCGGGGGCATATCGGTATTGTACCGGGGCCACCGGAAGAGTTCCGGGGGTCCACCGGGAGGGGCCACCCCTCCCGGGGGGCACATAGGCTGCGTGGGGCAGGAGCCAGCCCCTGGAGGGCTGGGCGCCCCCCCTCCTTGGGCCCATGCACCTAGGGTTGGGGGGGCGGAACCCTAGAGGGGGCGCCCCCTTTGCTTGGGGGGCAAGTCCCCCCTCCCTGGCCGCCGCCCCCCCTCTAGATCCCATCTAGAGGGGCCGGCCCCCCTTGCCCCTTCCCCTATAAATAGAGGGGTGAGGGGAGGGCTGCACACCCAAGCCAAGGCGCAGCCCCTCCCCTCCCCAACACCTCTCCTTCTCCGTCACGAGCTTGGCGAAGCCCTGTCGGAGTGCTGCTTCTCCACCAACACCACGCCGTCGTGCTGCCGATGGAGCTGTCTTCCTCAACCTCTCCTTCCTCCTTGCTGGATCAAGACGGAGGAGACGTCGCCCGTACCGTACGTGTGTTCAACGCGAAGGTGCTGTCCGTTCAACACTTGGTCATCGGTGATCTGAATCACGTCGAGTACGAATCCATCATCACCGCTCCCTCGAACGCTTCCGTACGCGATCTACAAGTGGTATGTAGATGCAAACTCACTCCCTTGACTCGTTGCTTAGATGAACTCATAGATGGATCTTGGTGAAACCGTAGGAAATATTTTAATTTTCTGCAACGTTCCCCAACAGTGGTATCAGAGCTAGGTCTATGCGTAGTTCTCTATTGCACGAGTAGAACACAATTTTGTTGTGGGCGTAGATCTTGTCAACTTGCTTGCCGCTACTAGTCTTATCTTGCTTCAGCGGTATTGTGGGATGAAGCGGCCGGGACCAACCTTACACGTACGCTTACGTGAGACCGGTTCCACCGACTAACATGCACTAGTTGCATAAGGTGGCTGGCGGGTGTCTGTCTCTCCCACTTTAGTTGGAGCGGATTTGATGAAAAGGGTCCTTATGAAGGGTAAATAGAAGTTGACAAAATCACGTTGTGGTTATCCGTAGGTAAGAAAACGTTCTTGCTAGAACCCAATTGCAGCCACGTAAAAGATGCAACAACAATTAGAGGACGTCTAACTTGTTTTTGCAGCAATTGTCATGTGATGTGATATGGCCAGAAGTTGTGATGAATGATGAATAATATATTGTGATGTATGAGATCATGTTCTTGTAATAGGAATCACGACTTGCATGTCGATGAGTATGACAACCGGCAGGAGCCATAGGAGTTGTCTTTATTTTTTGTATGACCTGCGTGTCATTGAAGAACGCCATGTAAATTACTTTATTTTATCGCTAAACGCGTTAGCCATAGAAGTAGAAGTAGTCGTTGGCGTGACAACTTCATGAAGACACGATGATGGAGATCATGATGATGGAGATCATGGTGTCATGCCGGTGACAAGATGATCATGGAGCCCCGAAGATGAAGATCAAAGGAGCTATATGATATTGGCCATATCATGTCACTACTTTATATAATTGCATGTGATGTTTATTATGTTTTATGCATCTTGTTTACTTAGAACGACGGTAGTAAATAAGATGATCCCTTATAATAATTTCAAGAAAGTCTTCCCCCTAACTGTGCACCGTTGCTAAAGTTCGTCGTTTCGAAGCACCAAGTGATGATCGGGTGTGATAGATCCTTACGTTCACATACAACGGGTGTAAGACAGATTTACACATGCAGAACACTTAGGGTTAACTTGACGAGCCTAGCATGTACAGACATGGCCTCGGAACACAGAGACCGAAAGGTCGAACATGAGTCGTATGGAACATACGATCAACATGGAGATGTTCATCGATGATGACTAGTCCGTCTCACGTGATGATCGGACACGGCCTAGTCGACTCAGATCGTGTAACACTTCGATGACTAGAGGGATGTCAAATCTGAGTGGGAGTTCATTAAATAATTTGATGAACTTAATTATCATGAACTTAGTCTAAAACTTTTGCATAATATGTCTTGTAGATCAAATGGCCAACGCTCATGTCAACATGAACTTCAACGCGTTCCTAGAGAAAACCAAGCTGAAAGCTGATGGCAGCAACTATACGGACTGGGTCCGGAACCTGAGGATCATCCTCATAGCTGCCAGGAAACAATATGTCCTAGAAGGACCGCTAGGTGACGCTCCCGTCCCAGAGAACCAAGACATTATGAATGCTTGGCAGTCTTGTGCTGATGATTACTCCCTCGTTCAGTGCGGCATGCTTTACAGCTTAGAACCGGGGCTCCAAAAGCGTTTTGAGCAACACGGAGCATATGAGATGTTCGAGGAGCTGAAACTAGTTTTCCAAGCTCATGCCCGGGTCGAGAGATATGAAGTCTCCGACAAGTTCTATAGTTGTAAGATGGAGGAAAATAGTTCTGTCAGTGAGCACATACTCAAAATGTCTGGGTTGCACAACCGCCTGTCCCAGCTGGACATTAACCTCCCGGATGAGGCGGTCATTGACAGAATCCTTCAGTCGCTCCCACCAAGCTACAAGAGCTTTGTGATGAACTACAATATGCAGGGGATGGTGAGGACCATTCCTGAAGTATTTTCACTGCTGAAGTCGGCAGAGGTTGAAATCAAGAAAGAACATCAAGTGTTGATGGTCAATAAGACCACTAAGTTCAAGAAGGGCAAGGGTAAGAAGAACTTCAAGAAGGACGGCAAAGATGGTGCCGCGCCCGGTAAGCCAGTTGCCGGGAAGAAGTCAAAGCATGGACCCAACCCTGAAACTGAGTGCTTTTATTGCAAGGGGAAGGATCACTGGAAGCGGAACTGCCCCAAATACTTAGCAGACAAGAAGGCCGGCAACACTAAAGGTATATTTGATATACATGTAATTGATGTGTACCTTACCAGTACTCGTTGTAACTCCTGGGTATTTGATACCGATGCCGTTGCTCACATTTGTAACTCACAGCAGGATCTGCGGAATAAGAGGAGACTGGCGAAGGACGAGGTGACGATGCGCGTCGGGAATGGTTCCAAGGTCGATGTGATCGCCGTCGGCACGCTACCTCTACATTTACCTACGGGATTAGTTTTAAACCTCAATAATTGTTATTTAGTGCCAGCCTTGAGCATGAACATTGTATCTGGATCTCGTTTAATACGAGATGGCTACTCATTTAAATTCGAGAATAATGGTTGTTCTATTTATATGAGAGATATGTTTTATGGTCATGCCCCGATGGTCAATGGTTTATTCTTAATGAATCTCGAACGTGATGTTACACATATTCATAGTGTGAATACCAAAAGATGTAAAGTTGATAACGATAGTCCCACATACTTGTGGCACTGCCGCCTTGGTCACATTGGTATCAAGCGCATGAAGAAGCTCCATGCTGATGGACTTTTAGAGTCTCTCGATTATGAATCATTTGACACATGCGAACCATGCCTCATGGGCAAGATGACCAAAACTCCGTTCTCCGGAACAATGGAGCGAGCAACCAACTTGTTGGAAATCATACATACCGATGTGTGCGGTCCAATGAGCGTTGAGGCTCGCGGAGGATATCGTTATGTTCTCACTCTCACTGATGACTTGAGTAGATATGGCTATGTCTACTTGATGAAACACAAGTCTGAGACCTTTGAAAAGTTCAAGGAATTTCAGAATGAAGTAAAGAATCAACGTGACCGAAAGATAAAATTCTTACGATCGGATCATGGAGGAGAATATTTAAGTCACGAATTTGGTACACACTTAAGAAAATGTGGAATCGTTTCACAACTCACGCCGCCTGGAACACCTTAGCGTAACTGTGTGTCTGAACGTCGTAATTGCACTCTATTAGATATGGTGCGATATATGATGTCTCTTACCGATTTACCGCTATCATTTTGGGGATATGCTCTAGAGACAGCTACATTCACTTTAAATAGGGCACCGTCTAAATCCGTTGAGACGACACCGTATGAATTATGGTTTGGAAAGAAACCTAAGCTGTCGTTTCTAAAAGTTTGGGGATGCAATGCTTATGTCAAGAAACTTCAACCTGAAAAGCTCGAACCCAAGTCGGAAAAATGCGTCTTCATAGGATACCCTAAAGAAACCATTGGGTATACCTTCTACTTAAGATCCGAGGGCAAGATCTTTGTTGCCAAGAATGGATCCTTTCTGGAAAAAGAGTTTCTCTCGAAAGAAGTAAGTGGGAGGAAAGTAGAACTCGATGAAGTACTACCTCTTGAACAGGATAGTAGTGCAGCTCAGGAAAATGTTCCTGTGATGCCTACTCCAACTGGAGAGGAAATTAACGATGATGATCAAGGTACTTCTGATCAAGTTGCTACTGAAATTCATAGGTCCACAAGGACACGTTCCGCACCAGAGATGTACGGCAACCCTGTCCTGGAAATCATGTTGTTAGACAATGGTGAACCTTCGAACTATGAAGAAGCAATGGCGGGCCCAGATTCCAACAAATGGCTTGAAGCCATGAAATCCGAGATAGAATCCATGTATGAAAACAAAGTATGGACTTTGACTGACTTGCCCGATGATCGGCGAGCGATAGAAAACAAATGGATCTTTAAGAAGAAGACGGACGCGGATGGTAATGTCACCATCTATAAAGCTCGGCTTGTCGCTAAGGGTTATCGGCAAGTTCAAGGGATTGACTACGATGAGACTTTCTCTCCCGTAGCGAAGCTTAAGTCCGTCCGAATCATGTTAGCAATTGCCGCATACTATGATTATGAAATATGGCACATGGACTTCAAAACGGCATTCCTTAACGGGCATCTTAAGGAAGAACTGTATATGATGCAGCCGAAGGGTTTTGTCAATCCTAAGAATGCTAACAAAGTGTGCAAGCATCTCAGAGTTGGCACATTCGCTTTGATGAGATGATCAAAGCGTTTGGGTTTATGCAGACTTACGGAGAAGCCTGCGTTTACAAGAAAGTGAGTGGGAGCTCTGTAGCATTTCTCATATTATATGTAGATGACATACTTTTGATGGGAAATGATATAGAACTTTTGGACAGCATTAAGGCCTACTTGAATAAGTGTTTTTCAATGAAGGACCTTGGAGAAGCTGCTTATATATTAGGCATCAAGATCTATAGAGATAGATCGAGACGCCTCATAGGTCTTTCACAAAGCACATACCTTGATAAGATTTTGAAGAAGTTCAAAATGGATCAGTCTAAGAAGGGGTTCTTGCCTGTATTGCAAGGTGTGAGATTGAGCTCGGCTCAATGCCCGACCACGGCAAGAGATAAAGAAGAGATGAGTGTCATCCCCTATGCTTCAGCCATAGGATCTATTATGTATGCCATGTTGTGTACCAGACCTGATGTAAACCTTGCTGTAAGTTTGGTAGGAAGATACCAAAGTAATCCCGGCAAGGAACACTGGACAACGGTCAAGAATATCCTGAAGTACCTGAAAAGAACAAAGGACATGTTTCTCGTTTATGGAGGTGACGAAGAGCTTGCCGTAAAGGGTTACGTCGACGCTAGCTTCGACACAGATCTGGATGACTCTAAGTCACAAACCGGATACGTGTATATGTTGAATGGTGGAGCAGTAAGCTGGTGCAGCTGCAAGCAGAGCGTCGTGGAAGGATCTACATGTGAAGCAGAGTACATGGGAGCCTCGAAGGCAGCACATGAAGCTATTTGGGTGAAGGAGTTCATCACCGACCTAGGAGTCATACCCAATGCGTCAGGGTCGATCAAACTCTTCTGTGACAACACTGGAGCTATTGCCCTTGCCAAGGAGCCCAGGTTTCACAAGAAGACCAGGCACATCAAGCGTCGTTTCAACTCCATCCGTGAAAATGTTCAAGATGGAGACATAGATATTTGCAAAGTACATACGGATCTGAATGTCGCAGATCCGTTGACTAAACCTCTCTCGCGAGCAAAACATGATCAACACCAGAACTCTATGGGTGTTCGATTCATCACAATGTAACTAGATTATTGACTCTAGTGCAAGTGGGAGACTGTTGGAAATATGCCCTAGAGGCAATAATAAAAGCATTATTATTATATTTCCTTGTTCATGATAATTGTCTTTTATTCATGCTATAATTGTATTATCCGGAAATCATAATACATGTGTGAATACATAGACCACAATACGTCCCTGGTGAGCCTCTAGTTGACTAGCTCATTGGTCAATAGATAGTCATGGTTTCCTGACTATGGACATTGGACGTCATTGACAACGGGATCACATCATTAGGAGAATGATGTGATGGACAAGACCCAATCCTAAGCATAGCACAAGATCATGTAGTTCGTTTTGCTAGAGTTTTTTCAATGTCAAGTATCTCTTCCTTAGACCATGAGATCGTGTAACTCCCGGATACCGTAGGAGTGCTTTGGGTGTACCAAACGTCACAACGTAACTGGGTGACTATAAAGGTACACTACAGGTATCTCCGAAAGTGTCTGTTGGGTTGACACGGATCGAGACTGGGATTTGTCACTCCGTATGACGGAGAGGTATCTCTGGGCCCACTCGGTAATGCATCATCATAATGAGCTCAAAGTGACCAAGTGCTTGGTCACGGGATCATGCATTATGGTACGAGTAAAGTGACTTGCCGGTAACGAGACTGAACGACGTATTGGGATACCGACGATCGAGTCTCGGGCATGTAACGTACCGATTGACAAAGGGAATAGTATACGGGGTTGCTTGAATCCTCGACATCGTGGTTCATCCGATGACATCATCGAGGAGCATGTGGGAGCCAACATGGGTATCCAGATCCCGCTGTTGGTTATTGACCTGAGAGCCGTCTCGGTCATGTCTGCATGTCTCCCGAACCCGTAGGGTCTACACACTTAAGGTTCGGTGATGCTAGGGTTATTAGGAAGACTTGTATGTGATTACCGAATGTTGTTCGGAGTCCCGGATGAGATCCCGGACGTCACGAGGAGTTCCGGAAGGGTCCGGAGGTAAAGATTTATATATGGGAAGTTGTCAAACGGACACCGGAAAGTTTCGGGGGCATATCGGTATTGTACCGGGGCCACCGGAAGAGTTCCGGGGGTCCACCGGGAGGGGCCACCCCTCCCGGGGGGCACATAGGCTGCGTGGGGCAGGAGCCAGCCCCTGGAGGGCTGGGCGCCCCCCCTCCTTGGGCCCATGCACCTAGGGTTGGGGGGGCGGAACCCTAGAGGGGGCGCCCCCTTTGCTTGGGGGGCAAGTCCCCCCTCCCTGGCCGCCGCCCCCCCTCTAGATCCCATCTAGAGGGGCCGGCCCCCCTTGCCCCTTCCCCTATAAATAGAGGTCTGAGGGTAGGGCTGCACACCCAAGCCAAGGCGCAGCCCCTCCCCTCCCCAACACCTCTCCTTCTCCGACACGAGCTTGGCGAAGCCCTGTCGGAGTGCTGCTTCTCCACCAACACCACGCCGTCGTGCTGCCGGTGGAGCTGTCTTCCTCAACCTCTCCTTCCTCCTTGCTGGATCAAGACGGAGGAGACGTCGCCTGTACCGTACGTGTGTTGAACGCGGAGGTGCTGTCCGTTCAGCACTTGGTCATCGGTGATCTGAATCACGTCGAGTACGACTCCATCATCACCGCTCCCTCGAACGCTTCCGTACGCGATCTACAAGTGGTATGTAGATGCAAACTCACTCCCTTGACTCGTTGCTTAGATGAACTCATAGATGGATCTTGGTGAAACCGTAGGAAAAATTTTAATTTTCTGCAACGTTCCCCAACAAATATCACCAAAAAATCTATGAACATAAAAAAATCCTAACTTTTCTAAATATCTATCTTTTGCATATATACATGAACATATATACATACAGAGAACATATATACATACATATATACATTTTTATAAAAGTGCAAAAAACAAACGATCTAAAAAAAGGACATATAAGCAGATATACACACATACATAGACTCATACATATACATATAAGCAGGAAAAAAACATCATATATATGTGCAGAAAAAACAAGGAGGAAGGGGGCGGTGCCGGCCCTGACCAAAGGATGAGAGGTGTGGCGTGGTCGTGGTAGGGGCAGAGGCACGGCGCCTGTCGGGGTAGAGGCGACGGTGGCGTGGTCGGGGCAGGGGCAGAGGCGACGGCGGCGTGGTCGGGGCAGGGCGAGGCAGAGGCGACGGCGGCGTGGTCGGGGCAGCTGGGGCGATGACGACGTGGTCGGGGCAGGGGCGCGCGACGTGGTCGGGGAGGGCCGCCAGCGGCGTGCTCGGGGCAGGGGCGGCTGTGCGTCGACGAGGCAGCAGAGGGTGGCGACGGCGTCGATGGGGCGAGCTCGGGCAGTCTGGCGGCGTCGTTGGGGCAGGGGAACTGATGCAGATGAATCTGAAAAATGCTAAATGCTTTCTTATATACTGAGAGCATTGGTCCCGGTTCGTGGCACCAACCGGGACCAATGCCACACTTTAGCCCCGGTTGGTGGCACCAACCGGGACCAAAGGTCTCTTTTCAGTAGCCCAAAGGGCGGGAAGCGGCGGCCTTTGGCCCCGGTTGGTAGCACCAACCGCGACAAAAGGGCGGGCATTGGTATCGGTTGGTGCCACGAACCGGTACCAATGCACCCCCTTTAGTACCGGTTGGTGCTATCAACCGGGACCGAAGGCCCCTGTGCTGCCCACGTCGCAGCCAAAGTTCAGTCCCACCTCGCTAGCTGAGAGAGCTCGAGAGTGGTTTATAAGCGCTGCTGCGCCCACCCTCTCGAGCTCCTCTCAATTGTAGGCTTTCGGGCCTAACCGTACGTTGTGTGCCTGTGGGCCTCCTGCGGGCTTGAATCCTGGCCCATGGTAGGGTTTCTAGTCGTATTCAGGCCGTGGGGGCCTAGTAGGTGGCACTTTTTTGTTTTTTTGTTTTCTTTGTTGCTTTATTTATTTTATTTTGTTTCTACTTACAACAAAATACTTATTGTTGATATTTTTATTTATTATATTAAAGTTTATTTTTAATTATTTTTCTTTTAGGTCACAAAAATTATAAACTTTCTGTTAGTGCCATTACTTTTCAAATTTGAATAGTTAAAATTACTGTGTTTAATATTACTGTGTTTAGAAATCAAAGTTCTTTTTCCAGTTTTTTGTTTTGTTTTTTGAATTACTTATTTTCTTTTGTTTTTTGCTTTATGTTTTAATTCTTTTTGCTTTTAGGTCAGCAAAATTATAAACTTTCTGTTAGTGCCATTAGTTTTAGAAAAGTTATTTTGTTATTTTGTTTTCTTTGTTGCTTTATTTATTTTATTTTGTTTATACTTACAACAAAATACTTATTGTTGCTATTTTTATTTATTTTATTAAAGTTTATTTTTAATTATTTTTCTTTTAAGTCACAAAATTATAAACTTTCTGTTAGTGCCATTAGTTTTCAAATTTGAAAAGTTAAAATTTGAATTCTTTGAAATTTGTGTGAATCACAAGTTTGTGATTAACTTTACTAAAAAAATGAGCATAGATGCGCCTATAGAGAAAATTCAACCTAAATTCATAATAAATTTCTATGAATTTCAGAGAAATGCAGTATGAATTTAGGTCAAATTTCTTGTATAAGGGCATCTATTTTCACTTTGAGAGGAGCTCAACAAGGCAGAGAGGGAGGGGCTTATAAACAGGTGTGAGCGCCCTTCGGTTGGCCAGGTGGGACTAAACTCTGACCGCAACGCGGACCAAACCTTTAGTCCCGGTTTGTGGCACAAACCGGGACTAATGGTCATGGGCCAGGGGCGAGGCGCATTGGTCCCGGTTCGTGCGTGGAACCGGGACCAAAAGGTCCAGACAATCCGGGACCAATGGCCCACGTGGCTGCCCTCTTGAGTGTTCTTGGTGAGAACATAGTTGACAAGGAACGAATCGGGATTAATGGTATTACGAGAGCCGAACCATAAGACATTAAAGCATTTCAAATGAAACCTGAAAAAGTTGAAAGTTGGCATGGTATCATAATTTCATCCACATAGCATGTGCATGTACAAAACGGACAATGGTATCATACTCGTCTGTTACAAAGTTTGCATGGTATCATCATAATAGTTGCGGGAGAAATTCTTCACTTTTTCTTCGCTTGTGTCATTTTCTTATTACGCCATAACCATGGATAATCTTCATCGTTTATCAGGATGCTTGGGTCGGCTTTGACTTTGAAGGGAGGAATTTCATGAAACTTTTCATAATCTTCAGACATGTCTGTCTTGCCCTCCACTCCCACGATGTTCCTTTTTTCCTGAAAGAACTATGTGGCGCTTTGGCTCATCATATGATGTATTCGCTTCCTTATCCTTTCTTTTTCTCGGTTTGGTAGACATGTCCTTCACATAGATAACCTGTCCCACATCGTTGGCTAGGACGAACGGTTCGTCAGTGTACCCAAGATATTTCAGATCCACTGTTGTCATTCCGTACTGTGGGTCTACTTGTACCCCGCCTCCTGACAGATTGACCCATTTGCACTTAAGCAAAGGGACCTTAAAATCATGTCCATAGTCAAGTTCCCATGTGTCCACTATGTAACTATAATATGTGTCCTTTCCCCTCTCGGTTGCCGCATCAAAGCGGACACCGCTGTTTTGGTTGGTGCTCTTTTGATCTTGTTCAATCGTGTAAAATGTATTCCCATTTATCTCGTATCCTTTGTAAATCAATACAGTGAAACATGGTCCCCTAGACAACAAGTACAACTCATCACAAACAGTCTTGTTACCTCTGAGACGTGTTTCCAACCAACTGCTGAAAGTCCTGATGTGTTCACATGTAATCCAGTTGTCGCACTGCTCCGGGTGTTTGGAGCACAGACTGTTCTTGTGTTCATCGACATACGGGGTCACCAAGGTAGAGTTCTGTAGAACTGTGTAGTGTGCTTGAGACCAAGAATATCCGTCTCTGCATATTATTGAGTCCCCTCCAAGCGTGCCTTTTCTAGTCAGTGTCCCCTCATACCGCGATTTAGGGAGACCTATCTTCTCAAGGCCAGGAATGAAGTCAACACAAAACCCGATGACATCCTCTGTTTGATGGCCCATGCAGATGCTTCCTTCCGTCCTAGCGCGGTAACAAACATATTTCTTTAGGAATCCCATGAACCTCTCAAAGGGGAACATATTATGTAGAAATACGGGCCCCAGAATGACAATCTCGTCGACTAGATGAACTAGGATGTGCGCCAGGATATTGAAGAAGGATGGTGGGAACACCAGCTCAAAACTGACAAGACATTGCGCCACATCACTCCTTAGGCTTGTTATGATTTCTGGATCGATCACCTTCTGAGATATTGCATTGAGGAATGCACATAGCTTCACAATGGTTAATCGGACGTTTTCCGGTAGAAGCCCCCTCAATGCAACCGGAAGAAGTTGCGTCATAATCACATGGCAGTCATGAGACTTTAGGTTCTGGAACTTTTTCTTTGGCATATTTATTATTCCCTTTATATTCAACGAGAAGCCAGTCAGGACCTTCATACTAAGCAGGCATTCAAAGAAGATTTCTTTCTCTTCTTTCGTAAGAGTGTAGCTGGCAGGACCTTCATACTGCTTCAGAGGCATGCCGCCTATATTCTTGTGTTCATCGACATACGGGGTCACCAAGGTAGAGTTATGTAGAACTGTGTAGTGTGCTTGAGACCAAGAATATCCGTCTCTGCATATTATTGAGTCCCCTCCAAGCGCGCCTTTTCTAGTCAGTGTCCCCTCATACCGTGATTTAGGGAGACCTATCTTCTCAAGGCCAGGAATGAAGTCAACACAAAACCCGATGACATCCTCTGTTTGACGGCCCATGGAGATGCTTCCTTCCGTCCTAGCGCGGTTACGGACATATTTCTTTAGGAATCCCATGAACCTCTCAAAGGGGAACATATTATGTAGAAATACGGGCCCCAGAATGACAATCTCGTCAACTAGATGAACTAGGATGTGCACCAGGATATTGAAGAAGGATGGTGGGAACACCAGCTCGAAACCACATCACTCCTTAGCCTTGTTATGATTTCTGGATCGATCACCTTCTGAGATATTGCATTGAGGAATGCACATAGCTTCACAATGGTTAATCGGACGTTTTCCGGTAGAAGCCCCCTCAATGCAACCGGAAGAAGTTGCGTCATAATCACATGGCAGTCATGAGACTTTAGGTTCTGGAACTTTTTCTCTAGCATATTTATTATTCCCTTTATATTCGACGAGAAGCCAGCCAGGACCTTCATACTAAGCAGGCATTCAAAGAAGATTTCTTTCTCTTCTTTCGTAAGAGTGTAGCTGGCAGGACCTTCATACTGCTTCAGAGGCATGCCGTCTTTTTCGTGCAAGCGTTGCAGGTCCTCCCGTGCCTCAGGTGTATCTTTTGTCTTCCCATACACGCCCAAGAAGCCTAGTAGGTTCACACAAAGGTTCTTCGTCACGTGCATTATGTCGATTGAAGAGTGGACCTCTAGGTCTTTCCAGTAGGGTAGGTCCCAAAATATAGATTTCTTCTTCCACATGGGTGCGTGTCCCTCAGCGTCATTCGGAACAGAGAGTCCGCTGGGACCCTTTCCAAAGATTACATGTAAATCATTGACCATAGCAAGTACGTGATCATCGGTACGCATGGCGGGCTTCTTCCGGTGATCTGCCTCGCCTTTGAAATGCTTGCCTTTCTTTCGACATTGATGGTTGGTCGGAAGAAATCGACGATGGCCCAGGTACACATTCTTCCTGCAGCTTCCCAGGTATATACTTTCGGTGTCAGCTAAACAGTGCGTGCATGCGTGGTATCCCTAGTTTGTCTATCCTGAAAGGTTACTAAGAGCGGGCCAATCGTTGATGGTCACGAACAGCAACGCCGTTAGGTCAAATTCCTCCTGTTTGTGCTCATCCCACGTACGTACACCGTTTCCATTCCATAACTGTAAAAGTTCTTCAACTAATGGCCTTAGGTACACATCAATGTCGTTGCCGGGTTGCTTAGGGCCTTGGATGAGAACTGGCATCATAATGAACTTCCGCTTCATGCACATCCAAGGAGGAAGGTTATACATACATAGAGTCACGGGCCAGGTGCTGTGATTGCTGCTCTGCTCCCCGAAAGGATTAATGCCATCCATGCTTAAAGCAAACCATGCGTTCCTTGGGTCACTTGCAAACTCATCCCAGTACTTTCTCTCGATTTTTCTCCACTGCGACCCGTCAGCGGGTGCTCTCAACTTCCCATCTTTCTTACGGTCCTCACTCTGCCATCGCATCAACTTGGCATGCTCTCCGTTTCTGAACAGACGTTTCAACCATGGTATTATAGGAGCATACCACTTCACCTTCGCAGGAACCCTCTTCCTGGGGGGCTCGCCGTCAACATCACCAGGGTCATCTCGTCTGATCTTATACCGTAATGCACCGCATACCGGGCATGAGTTCAGATCCTTGTACGCACCGCGGTAGAGGATGCAGTCATTAGGGCATGCATGTATCTTTTGCACCTCCAATCCTAGAGGGCATACGACCTTCTTTGCAGCGTATGTACTGTCGAGCAATTTGTTATCCTTTGGATGCTTCTTCTTCAATATTTTCAGTAGCTTCTCATATCCTTTGTCAGGCACAACATTCTCTGCCTTCCACTGCAGCAATTCCAGTACGGTACCAAGGTTTGTGTTGCCATCTTTGCAATTGGGGTACAACCCTTTTTTGTGATCCTCTAACATGCGATCGAACTTCAGCTTCTCCTTTTGACTTTCGCATTGCGTCCTTGCATCGACAATGACCCGGCGGAGATCATCATCATCGGGCACATCGTCTGGTTCCTCTTGATCTTTAGCAGCTTCCCCCGTTGCAGCATCATTGGGCACATCATCTGGTTCCTCTTGATCTTCAGCAGCTTCCCCCGTCGCAGCATCACCGTATTCAGGGGGCACATAGTTGTCATCGTCCTCTTCTTCTTCGCCGTCTTCCATCATAACCCCTATTTCTCCGTGCCTCGTCCAAACATTATAGTGTGCCATGAAACCATTGTAAAGCTGGTGGGTGTGAAGGGTTTTCCGGTCAGAGTAAGACTTCGTATTCCCACATTTAGGGCATGGACAACACATAAAACCATTCTTCTTGTTTGCCTCGACCACTTTGAGAAAATCATGCACGCTCTTAATGTACTCGGAGGTGTGTCTGTCACTGTACATCCATTGCCGGTTCATCTGCGTGCATTATATATAATTAAGTGTGTCAAAAACCATTACAGAACATCATGAATAGATAATTAAGTGACCAAATTAATAGAAGTTCATCATCACATTAAAACCAAAGTACATACATAGTTCTCATCTAACAACATAAAGCTCTCCAGAGCATCTAAATTAATTAAACCATACATTGAAACTATGTAAAACATTTCAATGCGAAAACAAATCCGATTTCCAGGACAGGGTTGCCATACCACTCTGGTGTGGAACGTGTCCTTGTGGACCTATGAAGTTCAGTATTAACTTGATCCGAAGTACCTTGATCATCATCATTAACTTCCTCTCTAGTCGGTGCAGGCACCACAGGAACATCTTCCTGAGCTGCGCTACTTTCCGGTTCAAGAGGTAGTACTTCATCAAGTTCCACTTTCCTCCCACTTACTTCTTTCGAGAGAAACTCTTTCTCCAGAAAGGACCCGTTCTTGGCAACAAAGATCTTGCCTTCTGATCTTAGGTAGAAGGTATACCCAATGGTTTCCTTAGGGTAGCCTATGAAGACGCATTTTTCCGACCTGGGTTCGAGCTTTTAAGGTTGAAGTTTCTTGACATAAGGATCGCATCCCCAAACTTTTAGAAGCGACAGCTTAGGTTTCTTCCCAAACCATAATTCATACGGTGTCGTCTCAACGTATTTAGACGGTGCCCTATTTAAATTGAATGTAGTTGTCTCTAGAGCGTATCCCCAAAATGATAGCGGTAAATCGGTAAGAGACATCATAGATCGCACCATATCCAGTAAAGTGCGATTACGATGTTCGGACACACCATTACGCTGAGGTGTTCCAGGCGGTGTGAGTTGTGAAACAATTCGACATTTCCTTAAGTGCGTACCAAATTCGTGACTTAAATATTCTCCTCCACGATCTGATCGTAAGAACTTTATCTTTCGGTCACGTTGATTCTCTACCTCATTCTGAAATTCCTTGAACTTTTCAAAGGTCTCAGACTTGTGTTTCTTCAAGTAGACATACCCATATCTACTCAAGTCATCAGTGGGAGTGAGAACATAACGATATCCTCCACGAGCCTCAACGCTCATTGGACCGCACACATCAGTATGTATGATTTCCAATAAGTTGGTTACTCGCTCCATTGTTCAGGAGAACGGAGACTTGGTCATTTTGCCCATGAGGCATGGTTCGCATGTGTCAAATGATACATAATCGAGAGAATCTAAAAGTCCATCAGCATGGAGCTTCTTCATGCGCTTGATACCAATGTGACCAAGGCGGCAGTGCCACAAGTATGTGGGACTATCGTTATCAACTTTACATCTTTTGGTATTCACACTATGAATATGTGTAACATCACGTTCGAGATTCATTAAGAATAAACCATTGACCATCGGGGCATGACCATAAAACATATCTCTCATATAAATAGAACAACCATTATTCTCGAATTTAAATGAGTAGCCATCTCGTATTAAACGAGATCCAGATACAATGTTCATGCTCAAGGCTGGCACTAAATAACAATTATTGAGGTTTAAAACTAATCCCGTAGGTAAATGTAGAGGTAGCGTGCCGACGGCGATCGTATCGACCTTGGAACCATTCCCGACGCGCATCGTCACCTTGTCCTTCGCCAGTCTCCGCTTATTCTGCAGCTCCTGCTTTGAGTTACAAATATGAGTAACCGCACCGGTATCAAATACCCAGGAGCTACTACGAGTACTGGTAAGGTACACATCAATTACATGTATATCACATATACCTTTAGTGTTGCCGGCCTTCTTGTCCGCTAAGTATTTGGGGCAGTTCCGCTTCCAGTGTCCGCTTCCCTTGCAATAAAAGCACTCAGTCTCAGGTTTGGGCCCATTCTTTGGCTTCTTCCCGGCAACTGGCTTACCGGGCGCGGTAACTCCCTTGCCGTCCTTCTTGAAGTTCTTCTTACCCTTGCCTTTCTTGAACTTAGTGGTTTTATTGACCATCAACAGTTGATGTTCCGTTTTGACTTCCACCTCCGCTGATTTCAGCACTGAAAATACTTCAGGAATAGTTTTCACCATCCCCTGCATATTGAAGTTCATCACAAAGCTCTTGTAGCTAGGTGGGAGCGACTGAAGGATTCTGTCAATGACCGCCTTGTCCGGGAGGTTAATGTCCAGCTGGGACAGGCGGTTGTGCAACCCAGACATTTTGAGTATGTGCTCACTGACAGAACTATTTTCCTCCGTCTTACAACTGTAGAACTTGTCGGAGACTTCATATCTCTCGACCCAGGCATGAGCTTGGAAAACCATTTTCAGCTCTTCGAACATCTTATATGCTCCATGTTGCTCAAAACGCTTTTGGAGCCCCGGTTCTAAGCTGTAAAGCATGTCGCACTGAACGAGGGAGTAATCATCAGCACGTGACTGCCAAGCGTTCATAACATCTTGGTTCTCTGGGATGGGTGCGTCACCTAGCGGTCCTTCTAGGACATATGCTTTCTTGGAAGCTATGAGGATGATCCTCAGGTTCCAGACCCAGTCCGTATAGTTGCTGCCATCATCTTTCAGCTTGGTTTTCTCTAGGAACGCGTTGAAGTTGAGGTTGACATGAGCGTTGGCCATTTGATCTACAAGACATTTTGCAAAGGTTTTCAGACTAAGTTCATGATAATTAAGTTTATCTAACCAAATTATTTAATGAACTCCACTAAGATTAGACATCCCTCTAGTCATCTAAGTGATACATGATCCGACTCAACTAGACCGTGTCTGATCATCATGTGAGACGGACTAGTCATCATCGGTGAACATCTCCATGTTGATCATATCTTCCATAGGACTCATGTTCGACCTTTCGGTCTCTTGTGTTCCGAGGCCATGTCTGTACATGCTAGGCTCGTTAAGTCACCCTAAGTGTTTTTGCGTGTGTAAATCTGTCTTACACCCGTTGTATGTGAACGTTAGGATCTATCACACCCGATCATCACGTGGTGCTTCGAAACAACGAACTTTCGCAACGGCGTACAGTTAGGGGGAACACTTTCTTGAAATTATTATGAGAGATCATCTTATTTACTACCGTCGTTCTAAGCAAATAAGACGCAAAAACATGATAAACATCACATGCAATCAAATAGTGACATGATATGGCCAATATCATATTGCTCCTTTGATCTCCATCTTCGGGGCACCATGATCATCTTCGTCACCGGCAAGACACCATGATCTCCATCATCGTGTCTCCTTGAAGTTGTTCGCCAACTATTACTTCTACTACTATGGCTAGCGGTTTAGCAATAAAGTAAAGTAATTACATGGCGTTTATTCATTGACACGCAGGTCATACAGTAAACAAGACAACTCCTATGGCTCCTGCCGGTTGTCATACTCATCGACATGCAAGTCGTGATTCCTATTACAAGAACATGATCTCATACATCACATATATATCATTCATCACAAACTTTTTGGCCATATCACATCACAAAGGCACATGCTGCAAAAACAAGTTAGACGTCCTCTAATTGTTGTTGCATGTTTTTTACGTGGCTGCAATAGGGTTCTAGCAAGAACGTTTCTTACCTACGTGAAAGACACAACGTGATATGCCAATTTCTATTTACCCTTCATAAGGACCCTTTTCATCGAATCCGATCCGACTAAAGTGGGAGAGACAGACACCCGCTAGCCACCTTATGCAACTAGTGCATGTCAGTCAGTGGAACCTGTCTCACGTAAGCGTACGTGTAAGGTCGATCCGGGCCGCTTCATCCCACGATGCCGCCGAAACAAGATAAGACTAGTAGTGGCAAGAAAATTGACAACATCTACGCCCACAACAAATTTGTGTTCTACCCATGCAAAGAAAACTACGCATAACCTAGCTCATGATACCACTGCTGGGGAACGTTGCAGAAAATAAAAAAAATTCTACGCTTCACCAAGATCAATCTATGGAGTCATCTAGCAACGAGAGAGAGGATTGCATCTACATACCCTTGTAGATCACGCACGGAAGCGTTCAAGAGAACGGGGTTGAGGGAGTCGTACTCGTCATGATCCAAATCACTGAAGATCCTAGTGCTGAACGGACCGCACCTCCGCGTTCAACACACGTACGGTTGGGAAGACGTCTCCTCCTTCTTGATTCAGCAAGGGGGAAGGAGATGTTGATGGAGATCCAGCAGCCCGACGGTGTGGTGGTGGAAGTAGCAGCGATCTCGGTAGGGCTTCGCCAAGCTCTACGAGAGGAAGAGGTGTTGCAGAGGGAGAGGGAGGCGCCAGGAGCAGGGGTGCGCAGCCCTCCCTCCCCCCTCTTTATATAGGGGCCCTGGGGGGCGCCCCCCTAGAGATTGGATCTCAAGGGGGGGGGGGGGGGGCGGCGGCCAAGGGGGGTGGCTTACCCCCAAGCCAAGTGGGGCGCCCCCCACCCCTAGGGTTCCCAACCCTAGGCGCAGGGGGAGGCCCAAGGGGGGCGCACCAGCCCACCAGGGGATGGTTCCCCTCCCACTTCAGCCCATGGGGCCCTCCGAAATAGGTGGCCCCACCTGGTGGACCCCTGGGACCCTTCCGGTGGTCCCTGTACAATACCAGTGACCCCCGAAACTTTCCCGATGGCTGAAACTGGACTTCCTATATATAATTCTTCACCTCCGGACCATACCGGAACTCCTCGTGACGTCCGGGATCTCATCCGAGACTCCAAACAACTTTCGGGTTACCGCATACTAATATCTCTACAACGCTAGCGTCACCGAACCTTAAGTGTGTAGACCCTACGGGTTCGGGAGACACGCAGACATGACCGAGACGACTCTCCGGTCAATAACCAACAGCGGGATCTGGATACCCATGTTGGCTCCCACATATTCCACGATGATCTCATCGGATGAACCACGATGTCGAGGATTCAAGTAATCCTGTATACAATTCCCTTTGTCAATCGGTACGTTACTTGCCCGAGATTCGATCGTCGGTATTCCAATACCTCGTTCAATCTCGTTATCGGCAAGTCACTTTACTCGTGCCGTAATGCATGATCCCGTGACCAAGCACTTGGTCACATTGAGCTCATTATGATGATGCATTACAGAGTGGGCCCAGAGATACCTCTCCGTCATACGGAGTGACAAATCCCAGTCTCGATCCGTGTCAACCCAACAGATATTCGGGGATACCCGTAGTATACCTTTATAGTCACCCAATTACGTTGTGACGTTTGGTACACCCAAAGCACTCCTACGGCATCCGGGAGTTACACGATCTCATGGTCTAAGGAAATGATACTTGACATTGGAAAATCTCTAGCAAACGAACTACACAATCTTGTGTTATGCTTAGGATTGGGTCTTGTCCATCACATCATTCTCCTAATGATGTGATCCCGTTATCAAGGACATCAATGTCCATATTCAGGAAACCATGACTATTTGTTGGTCAACGAGGTAGTCAACTAGAGGCTCACTAGGGACATGCTGTGGTCTATGTATTCACACGTGTATTACGATTTCCGGATAACACAATTATAGCATGAATAACAGACAATTATCATGAACAAGGAAATATAATAATAATCATTTTATTATTGCCTCTAGGGCATATTTCCAACAAGAAGACCAACTATGGGGGAAGAATGCCCGCGTAGACGATGAGGGCAGTCGGCTACGTGAACGCCTTGGCAATGGAGGTGAGGCGGGATGTGTGGGCTTGATCCGGATGATGTGGGGCTCAGCAGCATCCGACGACGACTTCACATCAAGGAGAAGACCTGCGATGAAGTGCGTCATGGTGACCGAGGTAACAAGGGAAGCAGCGGGGTGGACCCGGGTGACGTAGAGGGACTCTCGATGTCAGGAGGGAATATGATGGGAGGGAGAGGAACGGCGGCTAGGCACGCGAGTGGTGGCAAAGATTTGGTTGAGAAGCGCTCAATAGTGATATAAAGGGAGGGGAGGGGAGGGGAGGGAGGGGAGGGGAGGGGTTAGGGGATAGGCAGACAGTGGGTCGAGCAGTTATAAAGCCCCTTGAGGTCACCACTGAAAACTTAGCAAGGTGGCCGGTCAATGGTGTCACCGCTCATGGGCCGAACTTGGCAACCGATAACAGATCGCGATCAATCAGTGATATGGCCACCTGAGCAAAAGATGATGTACAATTAGTTACAAGTCATCTAGTGGTCCATCAGTGTTGACTAACCTACATAGCCATCGATGTTTCATTACTTATCTGTCGTTGTGGTCTCGTCAGTGCGACGGGCACCACTGACAAATATTCACTAACCAGTCATTTTAGATGCGTCAATCGTAATGTTATTTGTAGTAGTAATCTTTCTCAACGGTCAAAAGTACATCTAGATAATAGTTTGCCAAATGCGCAACGTGATGTCGTGTATGGATTAATGTATGAGAAAATAGATAAGCAACCGTTAAATATAGATAAGTATTTTTCTATTTACAAAGAACAAATGAGGAATAAATCATGTGCAAATTGTTAAACTATATGATACTTTGCGCGTTGCTGCAGAGGCGGTCATAGTATATTTGAATATAATTTGGTTTATAAAACATGAATACTTGAATATTTAGTAGTATATAAATTAAAACTAAAATTAATAGTATATACTGCATTTGATCATTGTATATTTGAAAAATATTTAAGAATAATATGAGAAGCATAGTATAGTGAAAAACTTTTCCCATGCATGTTGTCGTGTTCCCTGGATAAGGTGACATTCTGGTGAGATAAAATGTGTACATGTTGAGATAAATAGAGAGTAGTGGGGATCAATTAATAACGAAAAAAATGTTTTTCATGCATGTCGGTTGTCCTTTCATGATGTGGCATGTGTGACGAGGTGACATGTGTGCATGTTGAAACAAATAGAAGCAGTGGTGATCAACTACTAGATATGTACAATTAGACATGGTACTATTATTGTAAGCTCAATTAACCAACAGTTTTGATATGAATGCAAACAAGAGGGAATAGTTAGTTGTTGGTATTTTAACTTGGAAATGATTTTTTGTTCAACTGCCAGGAATTCGGAAATTACTTCATACAATATTGATGGGTGACGGTTAGAGCAACAAGTTTCTTGTGTGATGTGATGACAAGGACTGGCTGAAGGGCCATATTACCGAAAAAGGATTTCCCCCCGCTTTGTATTCCAAAGCACCAACACCGATACAGAGCAGACGCTGGGGCGAGCAGCACAACAAGCCAAAGAAAAAGAAAAAGAAACAATGCCAACACCGACAGCTCGACAGACGCGAATGACCTACAACCGATGCGCCCTCCGAAAACTACCCACCACAATCTTAGGTTCCGATCCTCCGAGTACCAAGCAGCACCTCCAGGAAGGGAACGACGCCGACGACGCTGCTGCCCGGACGAATCCTAGGGTTTCCCCCGGCACACGGAGGGTAGAGGGGAATGAAGACCACCGGCACCCTCCAGGGAGGAATGGTGGCACCCGCAGGCGTCACCGCACCGGAGCCAGAAGATCCGGCAAGAATTTCTCCCAGCTCCAAACCCCACCGCCCAACCGGATCAAAGCCAACCACCCAGCTCGCCGTCGACCACCTTGCGCCACCACGGTTGCGCCACCACCCATGCCGCCTCACTGCGAACGCCACCACGAGGCCAAGTGACCCGAAGAGAAACGCCAAACGATGGAAGCAGCGGCACCGCTACCGAGCAGGAGGGACACACCTCCCCCGCCAACGTGCGCCCCAGCACCGTCGCGGTCGCCGGCCGGACGCGGCAGCGGGGCACACCAGGCCACCCCTGGCCGGGCCGGCCCCAAACGGGCCCGCAAAGCCCCGCCACCACGCTGCAGCAATTCGGTATCCGCGTCGCCAGCCCGCCGCCGCTTGCCGCCACACCCCGGCCTCCTGGAGGTCACGCTGCAGGCTCTGTCGTTGCCGGACTTTGCGAGAGCGATCAGATGAGATCGAGCGAGAGAGAGGCGGAGGTAGACGAACGAGGAAGTTTTTCTGCTGCCGAAAACTGTCGCAGCGCTTTCTGTTTTTTCATTCCTTATCTCGTGCGATTACAAAGCTCAGAGGCTAACTATTCTCCCGGATGACTCGCTATGATCCGCAGTTACCGCGCCATCCCACGGTTGCGTCACACAGCGTCTACCACGTCCGGGAGAAAAGAAAGGAAACGGGATCGTGTGCAAACATGCCACACCGTCCCACTAGCTAGCTGCATGGACGCGTCACATCGACCGCATGCATGTACTTATTTTAAACAGAAAACAAACGCTATCTTATCATGCATGAGCTTAGGCTTAGACTACATTTCTCCCCCTTAAGCTCATGTATTCCAGCTCCCCTCCATGACCGCCAGCTTCTGACGAATCTCAAAGAAGCGCACTCTTCCCAGTGCCTTAGTTAGAATATCAGCCAGCTGATTTTGGGTTCCCACATGCTCGATCTCCAGTACCCTCTCCTCGACGCAATCTCGAATGAAATGAAACTTCACGTCGATGTGTTTGCTCCGATCATGAAAAACGGGATTCTTTGCTAGTGCTATTGCAGATTTATTGTCCACCAGCAGAGTGAACTTTTCTGGCTTAGTCCCCAGCAGTTCAGCAACAAGACGGCTCAGCCAAATGCCCTGACAAGTAGCTGCTGCAGCCGCGACATATTCTGCTTCACACGAGCTGATCGCCACAACCTTCTGCTTCTGGGAGGTCCAACTGACAGGGTTCTGCCCAAGGAAGAAAACTTGCCCTGATGTACTCTTGCGGTCAACCAAATCCCCGGCGTGATCACTATCGCTGTATCCAAGAAGTGTTGCACTCCCATTTCCTGCTGTGTAGCGACATCCATACTGCTTAGTGCCTTGAACGTACCTCAGTATTTGCTTCACTGCAGCCCAATGGCTAGTTCTTGGAGCCTCCATGAAGCGGCTGACAATCCCAACAGCGTGGGCTATATCTGGCCGAGTGTGGACCAAATACCGCAAGCTCCCGATCACGCTTCTGTACAGAGTGGCATCAAACGGCTTGGACCCGTCCTCCTTCTTCAGTTTCAGCCTACACTCCATGGGCGTACTGGAACTGTTACATTCACTCATGCCCACCTGCTCTAGGATTTTGTCAGCATAGCTCCTTTGGTTCAGCGTGATCTCCCCCTCTTTCTGCATCACCTCTATTCCCAAGTAGTAGCTCAGTAAGCCAAGATCACTCATCTTGAAGAGTTGATGCATCTGACCTTTGAAGTCCTGGATTGACGCCAAATCTGTTCCAGTGATGATGAGGTCATCCACATATACTCCAACTAGCAGGAATGACTCGGTGTTCCCACATCGGTAGACTGCATGCTCAAGTGGGTTGCGAACAAAACCAAGTTGAAGCAGAGTCTCATCAAGTTTGGCATACCATGCTCGCGGGGCCTGTCGAAGACCATATAACGCCTTCTTCAGTTTCAGAACAGCGCCTTCGCTTCCAGTAATGCTGTAACCAGGCGGCTGGACCACATACACCTCCTCCGCGAGCTCGCCGTTGAGAAATGCAGATTTGACATCCATATGATGCACTTCCCAACGTGAGTGAGCGGCAAGAGCTAGGAGGAGCCGTACAGTTTCCATCCGCGCCACCGGCGCAAAGACCTCTTCAAAATCTATGCCCTCTCTCTGAGCATATCCCTTTGCAACCAAGCGAGCCTTGTACTTGACAATGTTTCCCTCTGGATCTCTCTTCACCTTGTAGACCCACTTGAGGCCAATAGCCTTGTGTCCATGGGGAAGAGCAGCAATCTCCCATGTTTGGTTGTCAGCTATGCACTTCATTTCATCATCCATGGCTGCCTTCCATGCTGTGTCATCCATGGCTTCATCCACGTTGCGAGGTTCCTCCGCGCTGAGAAGGCAGTGTTCCATCTGCTCGCATACTGCCTCTCCCTCCGTCTCGTCTAGGACATCGGAGATGAGCCGGTAGCGGAGAGGACCAAAATGAGGTCCAAAGTCCGTGTCCCGTCGCTCTTCATCACCAGAGAGAGGTGTTGCCCAGCGTATCGCTCCAGCGATCCCCGGCGAGGCCGAGTCAGGCTGCAGCGTCCCGGCGTTCGGAGACGGCGTCCCCAGTGTTGGTGTAGCAGGCATGTCCTCCCCGCTGCGTAGGGTACGTCGAGTGCACCCTTCGGTGTCCAACTCATGCACTCCGCGGTCCGTGGTGTAGACCACGGTGAAGGTCGAGGGCGTGGCAAATTCTGTAGTTGACGCCGCCTTGTCCGGAGTGTCCCATGACCATGCCCTGCTTTCTTCAAAAATTACATCACGGGTTACCTGAACTTTCCCAGACACCGGGTCATATACACGGTATGCCTTGGACCCTTCTTCATACCCTACAAAGATCATGGGAGTGGAGCGATCTGATAGTTTGGTGATGCCTGGTCCAGTCCTCTTCACATGTGCCGTACATCCAAAAGTACGCAGGTGCTGCACGCTTGGTTTCCGGCCATGCCAGGCCTCATATGGAGTGACACCTTCCAAGCTTCTGGTAGGAGCCCTGTTCAGTAAGTACACAGCAGTCTTTACGGCCTCTGCCCAGAAATATGATGGAACGCCCATACTCTTCAGTAAGCAACGAGCCATTTCTACCACCGTCTGATTTCTTCTTTCCACCACCCCGTTTTGCTGCGGTGAATAAGGTGCGGTGGTGTAGTGCTTGACACCGAGCTTTTCACAGTACTCACGGAACTCGCCGGAGTTGAATTCACCACCCCTGTCTGAGCGGAAAGCTCGCAGTTTGCACTTTCCTTCTGCCTCGGCCATCAACTGAACTTTTCTGAAACGCTCTAACGCTTCGTCTTTTGACTTGAGGAGCTCGAGCCACATGTATCGACTGTAATCGTCAACAACCAGAAGAAAATATTTGCTGCCACCTGGTGTCGTTGGCGCGATCGGGCCACACAGATCCGTGTGGACGAGCTCGAGCCCTTTCTCAGCTCGGTACGATGTGGTCTGTGGAAAGGGAGCTCGGTGTTGTTTGCCGAGTGCGCAGCCGTCACAGTATTCTTGTACGTGATCAATAGTGGGCATTCCCCTCACCATCTGCTTGCTGGACATGGCTTTGAGTGCACGGAAATGAAGATGACCCATCCTGGCATGCCATCGCCAAGTCTGTTCCTCCCCTTGAGTCAACAAACACGCTGGTGTGTCTATAGACAAGAGACCAGTGTACAGTCTGCTTTCAGTGCGCTTGATCCGAGCTAGAACACGCCCCCATGGGTCTTGAACTGACATGATCCCATCCCTGATGCTGATAGCACACCCAGCCTCATCCAACTGGCCAACAGATATAATGTTGCTCTTGAGACTAGGTATGAAATACACCTCTGTCAGCACGCGCTGATCGCCGTTCCTGCACCGGAAGACAACGGATCCGCGCCCACAGATGGCTACCCTGGAACCGTCTCCGAACCTGACCGTGCCGTGCACATCCTCGTCCAGGGCTGCAAACATGCCCCTCTCACCAGTCATATGGCTGCTCGCACCGGTGTCAAAGAACCAAACCCCGTCGGGCGATGGGACAGGGATCACTTTTTCTTCATTCAGGAACACGGCCTGTGGCGCGGCGATCTGCGTGGTGACCGGCCCGGTGACCAAAGCCATGAGAAGGCCATGATCATGCTCCTCGCCGCGGACAAGATTGGCCTGCTCCTGCTTCCCTTGTTGCTCTTCAGCTTTGATCCGATTCCAGCAATCCTTTTTCCAATGCCCTGGTTTATTGCAGTAGTGGCACTTGCCCTTTTTCTTGCCGCCCGAGCTGCCGGATGCGCCCGTGCCGCCGTTGCCCGGCGCAGGTCTGCCACCGCCGCCGCCGTGAGGTTTGGGCTTGCCCGGCGACTTGTTCTTGCCGCCGCCGCCACCGGACGATGACCCGCCCACACCTAGCTGTCGCTCATGGGCGAGCCACTCCTCACGTGTGAAGAGCAGGCGGCCGCCGGACTGCCCAGCATCGTCGAGATCATAATGATCTTCACATGCCGAGAAACGCCCGACGAGTTCCTCGATGGTCATCGTCTTCAGATCGATGAGGCTCTCGATTGCCATCGCCATCTGACGATATTTCCGCGGCACCACGCGGAGGAACTTCTGGACTGCCTTGTGCTCCGTGACGGGATCGCCATACAGTTCCAGGTCGGAGACGAGGCCGGCAAGTCGCAGCCCGAAGTCCTCGACGGACTCGCCGTCTTTGAAGCGCAGATCCTCGAACTCGCGGCGGCGCACCTGCGCCTTGGCCTCGCGAGCCCGCTCGCTCCCCATGCGGAGCGTCTTGATTGTCTCCCACGCCTTCTTCGCCGAGTCCTTCGCGGCCAATACGCGCATCAACTCCGGCGGGACGCCGGTGAGGATGATCTGTAGCGCGCGTCGATCGTCGTTCTCGTCGGCGCCGTCTTCGACCACCGCGGTCCAGACGCGGGCGACTTGCAGCTTGACCTGCATCACAAGCGCCCACTCCTGGTAATTGGTGCGGGTGAGCATCATGGCCGTCCCCGACTCCTCGCGCACCACGCGCTCCACCACACGGAGCTCGCCGCTGCCGCTGCCGCTGCCGGTGAGACGCGCGATTGGCGCCTTGGACGTCGGCGTCTTCGGCGGCGACTTGGTCCCGGACTTGCTCGTCTTCTCCTCGCTATCCGACATGGTACGCCGCGGATCGGACACCGCCGGCCACCGAAGAGTGGATCGAACACCACGGCTCTGATGCCAATTGTCGTTGCCGGACTTTGCGAGAGCGATCAGATGAGATCGAGCGAGAGAGAGGCGGAGGTAGACGAACGAGGAAGTTTTTCTGCTGCCGAAAACTGTCGCAGCGCTTTCTGTTTTTTCATTCCTTATCTCGTGCGATTACAAAGCTCAGAGGCTAACTATTCTCCCGGATGACTCGCTATGATCCGCAGTTACCGCGCCATCCCACGGTTGCGTCACACAGCGTCTACCACGTCCGGGAGAAAAGAAAGGAAACGGGATCGTGTGCAAACAGGCTCACCCCGCCGCCAGCCCGCCCGGGCCCAGATGGGGCCCGAAGGGCCCAGATCTGGGCCGAGCGGGCGCCGCCAGGACGCGCCGCCGCGCTACCCCGCCACCAACGGCGACGCTGCCGTCCAGCCGTCCGCCCGCGCAGCGCCAGGACCCCGCCGCCACGCCGGACCACCGCCGCCTAGGGACACCCCCAGCCCGCTCCGTCCCGCGCCAGAGGAAGCCGAGAGGGGAAAAGCGCGGGGGCCGCCGCCGCCAGCGTCGGCCGGGCCAGGCCCGGCGGCGAGCGCCGACGACGGCGGCAGGGAGGGAAGGAGGAGGGTGGGTCCCTGGAGAAGGAGATCGGGGCGCGGCCGGTCGCCCGCGGGGGCGACGCGGTCGCGAGAGCCCGAGAGGGAGGTATGTCTCCAGAATTTAAGGAATCATTTTTGCGGCTCTCCAGAATTCCTGAAGGGCCCTATTTAAGGCTTCATACACGGTGGAAGTCCGAATCATGTGTTTCTGCTACTTAACTTTGTTATGTCTATGAGACTTGTACATTGAGATATTGGAGGAACTACCACACATTTGCAAAGCAGCCATGGCTACTAAGATCTTGGTTCCGCTTCTTCTCCTGCTCCTCTCTTCTCAGTCCACCACCACTTACTTTCAACCTGCAGAAGCACAGTATCAGGAGCTTCACCAAGCAATGGAGCGGGCGTTGGCTCCACGCCTTCAGGCGGTTGGCCAGGCGAAGTGGATACTCTTGCACGCGGACGACCCGTAGGCTCTCGTCTCCTTGATGACTACACTGGCAGACGACCTACAGGCTGGCCGCATCTCGGCCAAGAAGATCAAAGCTGTTGCCGTGCACTCCCTTCATCCTTGGAGCATCTACAACCACTGTCTAGTACTTTTCGACGACGTTGATGAACGCGGACGACAAAGCAATGCTGGTTTGAACTTGGTTCCTGCCCCAAGCGGCTAGATGTGCACGTACAAAGCTAGCACCACACTCCCTGATCGATTCCTTTGCCAGAGACGTACTAGTACTAGTTGGCCGTTGGAAAAAGCTAGCTTAGCTAGAACGATCAGCTTCGATCGACTTCCTAAATAGCTCTCGAACGCACACACCCAAACAATATTGATTGCCACGGGAGTGGTCTCACTCCCGTCAATACTTTTATTTTGCATGTATATATAGAACCTAGACTACTCCCTCTTTCCATCTATAAGGCCTAATGCGTTTTTCAAGACAGCCTTTGACTATTGATAAGATTAGTAATACTCCCTCCGTTTAGGTGAGTAAGTCATCTTAGGTTGTGCACCGTAAGCAAGGAGGAGAAGAAAACGAGAGAACTTAATGTTCATTTGCTAATTAATAGCATCGCATGCAATGAACTAACCACTGCATGTCGTGTTTGGTAGTCTCAAGTCATTAAAAGCACTAGTTGTCAACCTGTGCATTCGCACGGGCTAGTGCATATTTTTGCTTTATCTTCTATACGATTTTTTGATGCTAAATTGTATTTATTTTATTTGTCATAATATTTCATATTTCTATTTATTTCGCAAAATTTGGTTACTTGCAGAAATTGGTTAGTCTACATTTATATGAGTGTAGAGTTACATATACGTTTAGAATAGCATTTCAGTAAGCCATATATGTTAATACCATTAAAGTCTAGCTATTTAAAAACAAAGATATATAGTATATGCGTTAGCATTTCAGTGAACAACAATCTCATATAAAAAGTCCACCTAGAACTATTTGTTTCGTTTGCGTTACAATACGAATTTACTCTACTTTTTACTGAGGAGCCAACCTTCAATTCATATTGCTCATAATTTAGAAATCCTCAATTTTCGTTGAATACCTATATTTTATGGAGATGTGTGGTGAACTCTATTAAATACAAACTGACATGGTAGTAACCTCAGTTATGTATGAACTATTCATTTGAGATGTTATATATTGCTCTAAATAAGAGACCAAGATCTCATGTAGAACATAAATTATTATGAAATAAATGCATGGACCAAGCGCACTTAAATTTTTTTAGCTAACCTAATTAATTGTAGTGTATTTATAGTTATTATTGTATAGTGTAATCTTGTTATAAACACCTTCCGATGATGATAGTACGATAAAATGGATGAACTATTTTGTATATCTATCCTTATGTGCTCCCTCTGAAGACATTTCTCAAATGAGAGAGGTTCCCATGATTAAAATGCGAAAAATTGACTTTGTAATTAACATGGAAACGAATAATATACAATAAAAATAGAAATCCTTGGATGGATGTGGCATCTGACAGCCGTTTGAACACCAGCTCACGCCCATACACGGCTGATGGTGTTCAGGACTCGAAGACGGTGGGCTGCCGAGCAGCCGGACACTCATGCCAGCACCTCACCGGCCACAGAATTGGTGCATCAGGTTGAATTCCAACCTAACAAAGGAAAGTCCGAGACTTTTCTCTTCTTGAAATTCATAAGGGGTGAAGTAACGTGATCGGTTAATTTTTGTATTTAAACATGGGTGAACTTACGCTAATATTTTGTTCAATTACAATCAAACATATAACAATTTAATTTTAATCTATATAGGACCAAAAAATTTGAGTTTGATCAATTTTGGTATCTTCTGTACGCATAGACTATCCCAACCTTCAGCTTTGTCAAACATTTGCATGTGATGGTGTCATGCCTCATTTCGGATTTATAAAGTATGTAACTACGTGAAAAAAATAGGAAGGTTGCATGTGTATTGGTGGGCTAAGTGTTGCAAATGAAACAATCGTTTTTGTCCTTTTACAGAAGAATACGATGTAATTTGGTCGTACATTATTACATACATTCAAAAATTTCCGTCGACAACACTTTCTTATTGTTTTTTTAGACCATATCTAAATTAGGATTTGGTCATGATCATGCACTAATACTACATACAATATTTGTGAAAAGTGTTTTATCATGAGTACATGAGGGTAGTCATTTTTTTCTTGGTGATGAATAGTAAATCCATGCACCTTGTTCTATTTGGAAATATGTCATATATTTTTTAGGGGAGAGGTGGGCGAAAATATGTCATATTACATGCATCAAAAGAGATCACTTATTTTGTATATTCCCTCTAAACTGCATCTTTAGGTGATAGAGGTTTTAATTTATTTTAGTAATGATCAAATCTCTAAAAATAAAATCGTCGCACACATATGTGCATCGGTATATGACATAGATGCCTGTGTTCTCCAGACATCTTTCTCACGGGTGATACATAGAAAGCCGGTGCAAAATTTTTCCCCTTTAGGAGCATATTAGTATGGAAATTCACCATATAATGATTCTAAATTTCGCAAAAAGTAAGGAGATATGTGAGTTATCATACCTACCCCACGCCTAAAGTGAAATCATAAGAACACAACACTATCAGAAGCCATTTATATATGTGTGATTGATGCAAAAGAAATTAATTATTTGGTGGCAAAATTGCACTACCCAAATCTAAAACACTCAAGCTAATAGTGAAAACACCAGCTCTTTTTTCTCAAAAGAACTTGTTTAGCACGTATGGCGTAGGTACCTGTTTGATTCAAATTACCTTTGCCCGCATCTGTAGACACAGGATGCAGCCAACACGTACATGTTTGATCAGAGAACCGCATGGAGCTGCGGCTAGCCAGTACTCACTATGGGCTCATCGGGCAAGGATGCCCTCATCGATTCATCAACTCAGCCTATGCAGGCTGGTCTTCTTTTGCATCCGATGCACAGGTTAGATCAAAGATGCTAAAGGATCCTCCTCCGGCCAGTACTCACAATCGGCTCATCGGGCAATGATGCTTTCTCCGGAGCATCATCTCAGATAACAGTCCCGTCCTCTATTGCATCCAATCTGCAGTTTTTCCAATCGTCGATGCACTACACATAAGAACCACGCCACCACCAGCCATATAAAAGCAATTAATTAATTGGTGATGAAGTTGCACTACCCAAATCTAAAACACACTCAATCTAGTAGTGAAAACACCTGCTATCTTTTCTCAAAAGAACTTGTTTAGCACGTACGACGTAGGTACCTGTTTGAATCAAATAACCTTTGCCTGCATCTGTAGACACGGGATGCAGCCAACACATACATATTAGATCAGAGAAGCTCATGGAGCTGCCACTGGCCAGTACTCACTATCGGCTCATCAGGTAAGGACGCCCTCATCAACTTAGCCTACACGTTAGATCAAATAAGCTCTTGGATCTTCCTCGGGCCGTACTCACCATTGGCTCATCGGGCAATGACACTTTCATCGGAGCATCACCCCAGACAACACAATCCCGTCCTCTTTCGCATCCAATCTGCAGGTTTTTCTAGTTGTCGATGCACTATAGATACACACCTCGTGTTTCTTGACAGAAAATTCCAATATGTATTAGAATCCAAAAGAAAATTTATAGTAAAAAGACAAAGAATAAAATCTCTAGACAATAGTGTGACAAACGAACCAGATCATGTAGATGATGAAAACAAATTTGGGGTAATAAGCCCATTGACCATGCCAGATCCATGCATTAACTTCTTTGCATCAGTTTGCGAGATTCCATGGCATTGATCTCCATGAGGCATAGCGAAATTTTCATGAGCTATCCAATTGTTGTATATGAGTAGATTTTGGGATTCAATCTGAATCTAACAAATAAAGGACTAATTAGGATGAATTGGAGCACGTACAACACGCCCGAAGGACACAACGATAAGTAGTTGAATTGAAATCCAGAAGAAAAGCTATGTAAACAGACGAAGAAAAAAAATCTGCACAAAACAGTGTGAGTGACGAACTTGATCTAGATGAGGAAAACAAATTTGAGCCAATTAGTCTATTCACCACGCCAGATCCGCGCCCTTGTTTACATCAGTTTGAGAATGACCATGGCATTGGATTCCACAGGGGAAATCGAGAGAGATAGAGAGAGGAAGGGAAGGCCAAACAGTTTCCATGCGGGGGAGATGAAGAATAAAGTCCATGCGGGAGAGAGAGATTGGAGAGAGGACGGGACAATGGAATAATTCCATTGGGAGGAGAGAGAAAAAATAGGGAGGAGTGATTGGTGAAATAATAGATGAAATGATATGGCGGTTAGGATCTATCTCTTTTGTCACAAATTTGAGAAATTTACGTCAGCCATTAAATAAATAAAAATATCTTCACAGTGTTGAACAAACAACAAGTTATATTTGTTGATCTACACGTAGTAACACGGTCCCACCAGAAAAATGTCTTTTAATTTTTTGACTAAAAATATTGATATTGTATCGGCTGATCTAAACCGTAATAACTCGGCCCCACCAGATTAACGGCTCCTATTTTCTGATTAACGTGATAATTTCTAGGGAGTCTGTAATTATTATGAGTATAGATAGATAGATAGATATAGATATAGATAGAAGTATAGATATAGATGCACACCCCACATCTCTTATTGGTTGATATGTCAAAAAACAAGAAACGAAATAGAATTTAATGCACCGCGCCTAAGTGTTTCGGGATTATTTGGTTTTCGTAAGATGACTTACACACCTAGATGGAGGGCATACATGAGATGTATAATGTGAAAATTATATCATTGAAAGCTCCTTTCATGTACGAATTTGATGGCATGCTTTGTGTAACTTGCATGTCATATATTATTGCTCTAACACTTGATTAAAATTAGTTTAGAAAAATACATCAGGCCCTATATAGAGGGTTAGGATCCTCTGCAGTACTGTACGGTGTTGTACAGTCGCTGTCATGTAGGATCTGGCCCCACATGTCATCGACACTACAGCACCATACGGTACTGCAGAGGATCTCAACCCCTATATAGATGGTAGGAGGGAGTAGCTAGATTGCACCGAACCGGGAGAAACCCACGTCGGGTTTAACTTCAACAATAGCAATCTCGGGTCCGCTAACTCCACCGTTTTTGACGCACCTGCATCACGAGGCCCAACCAGAGAGCAACACTGATTTATGAGAGGCATTGTACCCTCTTCCCCAAAAGACTAGCCTATTAGAAGGGGACACCCCCGTCCTTAAAAATCGTGTCCTGCCTCCTCCCACAGCCGATGTGGGACTAAACCCAACAAGCACAACCACCAAATCCAAGCCCTCAAACGTTGTGCACGCGCCCAGGTGGCCAGGTGCGCCCATGCGTAGTGACCGGTCGCATGTCAAATTTTCCTTTGCACAACTGGACGCCTCAATTAGCAAACCTCAAATCCATACAAACACATGCAATGTAACATAAACGATGCAACACAAATCGTCTGGCTACTACATCAGGACGGTAAAGAAAGGCCTCGAATGGGCGGATGCCATCAGACTACCAAAAAATTGCATGTTCTACCTACATACTAGCTATGGAGAAGATCGTTCATGGCCGCCCTTTCTCTTCCCGGCACGTTGTCTTTCTCGCGAAGTAGCAGTTGAAAACGCAAAATGGATCAAGTCAGATGTACTCTTTGTCAGAGCTATATGACCCGTTGTTGTCCTCCTTCTCGTCTTTGGGGGGGGGGGGGGGCAGTCTAGCCATGGCACGGATCACCCAATTGTGCTCTCGGGTGAGGGCGTGCGTGTTCCTCCGCTTCTACTTTTGTAGCATGCGAGCACGGATCGCCTCTTCCTCTGCGGCAGTGCACCCCGCTGATTCCACCGCTAACAAGTCAGCAGTGTGGCGGGCCTCGACCACCCTCATCCTCTCCTTCCCACATCGGGCACACCGGTCCCGGTAGCACTCATATTCGGACAAACCAGACATGGGGAGGCTAACGTACCATAGTGATCCATCCCTGGCGGACCCGAGCACCCGTTGTGCCGACGAAATGGATTCGCATCGGACAGATCCCGCCGTCGGTCAAGTGCAGTCCTCTTGGAGCAGCGGAAGGCAATGCGGACGGCCATAGCCTCCTCCAACCCACATGGGTCGACACCCAACAGATACGGAGAGGTCGAAATCAGATCCGCTTCCCGCCATGCTGGAGAAGGCCAGAGATCGCTGGATGTGAGTTCGGGGGCGGAATGGAATGGCTAGGGTTTGGTCCGGCAAGCAGATGGGGACAAATATATATGGGGTCAGATGTGCCAGCGTGGGCCGGATACGACGTAGCGGACGCGTCCGGTCGCATCAAAGCCTCCCCATATCCGCCCTATATTTGGGCTGGATTTGAGGGATGTCGGTTAGTCCGGGCGTTTGAGATCGGTTTGAGGCGCCCGTCTGGGTCGCTTTATTTTACTGGTCAGTGACCGGGCTGTAGATGCTCTCAACAGCGGAGCTATGTTGAAGGTTGAGGGCGCCATGGGCCTCCCAACCCATGTGCAATTTTTTTAGGCCTTCTTTGGATCGAAGGATTTTCACAGGATTTTTGCTGGATTGTAAACCTCAGGATTGTATCCTGCGGACTGCATTTGGATCACAGGATTACGTTCTCAAAATTCCTTAGGATTGGTTTCTCAAGGCGTTGAATCCACAGGAATTTACGCCTGAGGTTCAACCTCTTGGAAAGATTCCTGGCGCGAAAAGAGAGTGTTCGCGCCAAAACAGCCGCGCTGCTTCGTGTGAAAACACCACGCGTTGCTGTCAAAAAATGAAAAAGAAAAACCTCGGATCGCTCTGGAAGGAAATAAAAAAAAGGCACCGAAAGCGGTGACGAGGTCGCTGACTGGCGGAAGCGGCGACAAGGTCAGATCCCCTGACGGAAGCGGCGACGACCCAGCGACCGTACGCCGACCACCTCGCTCTCAGACCCTCCTTCCTCATCGAGTTCGACGAGATCAGCGCCGGCCCCATCCAGGTTAGCCCGCATCACATAGTCCGTCCATCTCCTTCCCTTGCAATTATTTCTAGATCGAGGGAGGGGGTGCCTGATATGGCGCGGGGGCGGCAGATCTTGCCGGAACTAGGCATCGGGTGTGGCGTTGGCAGTCACCTGGCCGGCGAGGGCTGTTGATGGTAGGGGCGAAGCGGATGTCGCTGGCGTCCTCCCGCTGCCAGAGGACCGCGTCCCACGACTGTGGTGCCCGAGTGAATTTCTTGACCGGCTTCCTGTTGATGTTTGTGCTTGCCGTGCCTGAGTGATCTGCGTGATAGTTGGGTCGCCGTGGTGTGTGCTTCCCATGCCTGAGTGTGTGCGTGCCTGATGTGATGTCTTATGTGCAAAGAGAGAATTGAGACATTGAGAGATGGATCTGGCGTGTCGGATGTCCGTGAAGAGAGAAACTGTGAGGAATTGAGAGATGGAAGTGCTGTATTTTTATGCCTTGGTGTGTACTGCTCATACATGCTTGTGCGTATTACTATGGGTTTCTGAGTACAATCTTGTAAAATAAGTTTTTTTGCAATGCAGATGGTCCATCAGCTTAACTCATTTGAGCTGCCAGGCAGCCGTGTGCAATCACAAGGATTTCTTGACATGGATGTTGATCGTGCCCGCGGCCGTTTGCAGTCACAAGGACTTGGTGCTATTGATGCCGATCGTGCTCGCAGTCGTGGACAATCACAAGGACTTGGTGATATTGATGATGATCACGGGGCTGTTGAGTATCCTCGTGATATAGGTATTACTCCTAGTGTCAATTACTTGCATAATATACAAGAATGTGCAGTCTACTGTAGTTAAATTCGAGTCATTAATTTTAGGTATGACGAAGAGGGCTAAGTGGACTCATCAAATGAAGTTGTTTCTTATTGACTTGCTGAAAGAGCATGATGTTCCTGGTTTTCGAACACAAAATGCATGGAGCAAAGAGGCCTTCCCACCCAGCATGTACATGCACAAATTTTAAGTCGAAGTCACAAGCAACCATGACATTTTGTGAGAGCGTTTGCTTCCTGTTCCGGTATGGTTCTTGTTGGCCTGGTGATAGGAACATAGGAATATGGGTTCCATCTATAGCACCAATGCAATTCTGCACAAACAAAATATGATATCTCTATGTTATTACCTTGCGCTGAATTAATTAAAATATTTGATCTAAATTGTACATACTCATACCTGAAAGAAAGGATAAAATTGTGGTTTGCTCAAAATTGGATGTGGGTTGAGGGAAGGTGGACGTATATAGACATTTGTGAGCCGTGTGATCGCATCAAGCACTAATCCAAATCGCCAGCTTATTGTTTCTGCACTATGCTAAAACCAATCCTGTAGGGTTTCATTTGTTGCATTTTTGGATACTGCATACAAAAATATTGCCACTTGCTCTTCTACTGCTAGTACTTTTGAATCAGCAAGGAGTTTTTTCTCACGCAGCTTGTCAACAAGTGCTTGAAAAATGTCCACTTCCATGCGGAAAGTCCTTTTGCATAAGCTTTCATGCCCCGTTAAAATCTCCTGAACACGCCAAGCCCCCGAAAGTTTTGATGTATGCATTGGTTTCTTACTAGAAGAAGATTGTGATGCATCTTCTAAAGTAGGAAGTACAAAATGAATAAATTCATAGTCACTTTCTGATCTATGACGGTAGCTTGGATTCATGGTGTGCAGCAACAAATGAGCCAAATATGCTGAAAAGGAGTTGAATGAAACAGTAAAAAAATATGTGATTGTGATATATTGAATAGCATGGAAGTATGATTTTGCTATAGGAGATAAGCACTAACCTTGTTGGTTTCTTCAGCAAGGGGAAGATGAAAGCATAGAGCACAGGCAGCAAGGGGAAGATGAAAGAATAGAGCACAGGCAGCAAATGCTGTGGGCAGGGAAAAGAGCTATCCATTGTAGAGAGTAGCATCAGGTTATATAGGCACTTGCTGCTAACGGCTACTTCAGGCAGTTGACTGCACTAGCCGTTGGAAGTTTGAAAAATATCAGACTTACAAATAGAAATAATAATACTTTATTGTATAGGATTCCTGTACGTCTCCTATGATGCAGCCAAAGGCACTTTGTTACCAGTTCCTCTGGATTTGCAATCCATAGGATTGGCTATGTCATGGCAGTCAAATCCTCCATTTTTCCTATTCCTTTGTTTTGCAAATCCTGTGATCCAAAGAAGCCGTTACTAGGTATGTAATCGGGTGCCCTGCAGCTCTTGAATGGCACATGCACATATACGTAGAAGGCCGATGGATTTCTTGCCTAGCTAAGACTCAACCAATCACGTACGTGCAAAGCTAAGACTCAACCAAGCAGCCAAGCAACTTAATCGATATCTTGGCTAGCTGTAGATGTATGCATGTGAATCTGGTCTTTCACTAGCGCTAATACCGGATCGATTGATTTGACTCTCTTAACGGAACTCGCGTAAACTTAGGAGGTCAAGACGGAGGAACAAGGGCACTCCTGAGACGGTCGTCTTTGGTTCTTCGCCACTAGCCGGTGGTCATCGCTGTCGGCCGGCCGGCACGCCACTCCTCGTCGCGTGGGTAATGCAAGAATGACCCAGATCAAATCTCAGCAGACTAACCCAAGTAGCCACTAATCAGCCAAATAGTGGATGTCAACCAATTTTCTAATACAATCAATTTTACTAACAGGCTAGTAATGACATACTCTGTGTATATCCAAAGATGCCGTATGAGTTGTCAGAAAAATGCTTTTAATATCTATAACAGTAATGGATAATAATTTTGACAAAGGACATCTATCTGTTTACTACTCCAAACTAGAAGATATGGATAGCATACTAGAAAGCAACATCCTTGCACCAAAAGAGCCGAAGTTGTTTCTTGCAACAATTCATAATATGCATTGCAAATTCCCCTGCACAAATAAAAAGAACTATCTGAGAATGAAGCCAAGCAGTGCTGAGGTTGAACCTTATTATTCTACATCTCATACTCTGCTGAATTTGGACGTTTCCATTTCCATATAGGGGCATGTTTTCTCTGAATCAGTTCGTTCTAGCTAGTCTAAGTGGAGTTTATATTGTTCTGATGGCCGTCGTGGATATAGTACTAGATTTTCTAACAAATGCAAGGTTGGGGGCAAAGCAGAGGAGGATACAAAGGAACAAGCCTTTCGGATTTACATACAACCGTTTTTTTAGTTGATGTACCACCGTATTTGGTTTACCAATACCAGGTCTTAAATACTTTAACCTGAAAAAATTCTACATGAACTATATTTGTGGACGACAGCAATTTTGAACTTGCATGACGGATCTCCGTAGAGTTAACAATTTTGCCCTACTACTATGCTGGTTTATGCGTTGATATGACTGGTTATTTTAGTTTTAGTTCTTTTTTTAGGGGATTTTAATTGGAGTTCTGGCAGGGTATCAGAAACTAAACGTGATTCACATATCTTATGCCGCGAGATACATCTATTTAGCATTTGCCAGTCTATTGTAATACCTAAATGGGTCATCATTACATCGGGTTGGGTCTACTCTTCGCCATGCAGTTATCGTTGCCCAACTACAAAGCCATTCATGCTAATTTTTCCATTAAACCATATTGTCACTTGTACACCAGTAGCTCTACTATGCCACACACTTTGATTGTGCACTCGCATTGTAAAGAAATGATAACAGCTCCTGAATGCATGCTTAACAACTACTTATACCTGGATGTAACAAGATCCTAGCGAAGACTGCAGTATATATAAGCCAGGCATATATGTACTCGATCACCTGACTTGCCTTAGCTAGGATGCAGAAGTGAGTGTTATATGAGAGTTTTCAAATTTATTTTATGCTCTAGCCCATTTCTATCAACGTGTTTGAAATATTGGAGGAAAACAAAATATCATGGTGAATCTTTAGCTTCGCTTCCATCGCCTCCACTTACTATGCCATACGTCTCCCATGCAAAGACCAGAGGAGAAAAGAAACCGAATCCAGCCCGCAGCACGCATCAAAAAGATCTCCATAGCCACCATGCTCCTCCCTGGTTGGCCGTCATGCCCATCCTACGACTGAATCCTCCGGTCGTTTAGGTTCCACACCACCCAGATCATCCACATCTTGCCTCGCCTTCACCATAGTGTTGGCCGCCCAGCTCATAGCCATGGCCATCCTGATCACGTCGCGTCTCCCAGTCGTCGAGGTTGCCGCTCCAGCTGGCTACCATGGTCATCCGGGCCACGTCGCGCCCCCCTACTGTCCTGCTGAAGCACAAAGAAAAGCAGTTAGCTAGGACTTGAAATTAACCTGGAATTGTACAGGTGAGCCTGCACGTGAGCAACTGTAAATTTGACCTCAATTATATGGACCTACAGGTTGTTGTAGTCTGCTGTGGTTTTCTCCTATTTGGCGGGTTCTTATGGTGGACTTTGGCAAGTTTTCATCCCAATCCAGTTTACAATTGTAATTATGTGTAAATAAGTATCAGTTCATCACGCACGCACACATTTTAGGCTCGGCAACTTCACCTCTGTTACCCATCGTGGTAGTGTTGCATATGTACAAGTACGGCAGTGAATTTTGTTACTGTCATCACCCCACCCCCCCACCCCCCCCAATAGATTCTTGTAGATAGAAAGTAGTCCCACGTCTGACACGAGCGGAAGCGGGCTTGTCATATACGTGTTCCTGTAAGCTACTCTGAGCAGTTTTGGGAAGGTTCTATGGACCGTTCGAACCGGTTTTAGAAGCTTTTGTGTGATTTGTTTATGTGTTTTTATTGGTTTTCATCATTTTTCCTTTCATTTCCTAGTACGTTTTTTTGTTTTTCTTCATTATTAATACATGTAGACATTTTTCAAGACATCGATAGCAATTAGTTTCAAAAGGAGTCAATTACGCCACAGGTGCCTGAACTTGCTGACAAAAGTCACTTTGGTGCTTAAACTTGCGGTGTAGATTGAAACGGTGACAGAACTTGACTTGGGCGTGCATATACGGTGCAAATCGTGTTTGTATATGAACACATTGCTGACTAGGCGCACCATCATAGTGTGGGACCCGCTGTCAGTGACCGGAAAGCGTTGGCGAGGGTTTGTGGCCTGCATTTTTTTCCCCAAAACCACCCAGGAATTGATTTTTTGTCATGGAAATCCCTTTGAAATTTTCCTTTCTTAAAAAAGCCCTAAGCTTGGTCTCTATTGCCGTTGGACCCCACCCGTCAAGAAACAGTACAAGCAGACATCTAATATGCAGCAAAAAATCGGTAGTTCGTGTGTTTGCCTAAAAAAGATGGTGGTTCGTGTGTTTGCCTAAAAAAAAGATGGTTGTTCGTGCGTTGGCTAGGCTTACTGGACCAATTGCATGAGTTCGTCGGTTCGAACCGCAGCGACGCATATTTTTCCATGTTTATTTATTGTTTGTAATGTTTCCTAACGGATGGGGCCTAGCTGTCACACAAATGTATCATGACGTTCTGTAGTTTTTTAAAGAAAAAACAAATTCGTGAGCTTTTTCATGAGAGAATAAAATTCCAGAGTTTTTTTTTTGCAATAAACCATGGCACACGACCTCACCTGTGCCATCCAGCCAGTGACAATGGGTCCCATGCCATGCTGGCACACCTTGTTGGCACCCTGTGTGTATACAAACATGATTAGCATCATAGATGCACGCCCAAGCCAAGTTTTGTCACCGGTTCAATGTATGCCGCCTCCGGCGGCAGCAATTGGTGTGGTGGAGCGGGCATGGTCGCCTTTCCATAAGGAGGCGGCGGATAAACACGATCTGCAAGCCGGTGTGCTGAAGCAGGCACCGCCATTGGGGGAACCCATGGCAGCAGATCTGGGTGCAGGGGAAGTGGTGCCGGCGGGTGTGAACGCGGAAGGTCAACTCTGGGTTGCAAGCGGAGCAGTGGCAGAAAGGAGAGAAAGCTCCCCCGCGGCCTTGGAGCTGTCAACTGGGAAGATGAATCCTCGGGCTCCTTGATGGAACAAAAGGTTAGTGCATGTCCCGATCGTCCAGATTTTTGTCCAGCAACACCTAAAAATATGATGTACAACTGCGAAAATGGAATTTGCATTGTGGAATTACATGAACCAGTATGCTTAGTTATGAAATGATTTCTTGTACCCATCAATAATCTGCTGGGACATGAAGCATGAACAATGATAAAGCATTTTGAATTAGTTATGAAACGGTTGTATCAGAGTTGTCATCATCATCCATGAATCACTTCTTTCCATGCCTAGAATATCTACAGTTATCTGGATGTGATAGTTTATCAGCGGTTCTAGATCTTCCACCGTCATCAAAGACCATATCTATTGGTGGCTGCAGGAATATTCAAGTCCTATCATGTCAGCTGAATGGGCTTCAGAAACCACAAGTCACTACTTCCACAAATATACCAGAGCCAGCAGCAGCAAGAGAGCATTCCCTTCCTCCTTGTCTCGAGTCTCTACACATATGCTGCTTGAGTGGCATGTTTGGGGGGATTCTCCATCTACCGAATTCCGTCAAGACATTGAAAATTTCTGGCAGTAGTTTGACATCACTGGAGTTTCTTTCCGGAGAGCACCCCGCAGCGTTGGAATCCCTTGTAATTGATAGCTGCAGTACCCTGGCATCCCTACCGAATGATCCGCAGTCATACAGGTCACTTCAACGGCTTGAAATTACATGCTATCCTGCTATAAAGAAGCTTCCTACATGCCTGCAACAGCAACTGGGTAGCATTGGCTTCTACAAATGGCTGGATGCCCATTATGAAGGTATGCACGTCTTTCTATCTTTGCCACATTTAACCAACAGATGCAGTCATCCATCCTATCATTTGTAGTTTCTACAAGTTTGTTCCCCATTATTTGAAAGCCAATACATTAGTTTGTTCAGACATCACCTGTGAAATGTACAGTAACAGCATTTAAACCAAAGACTTGGAAGGAAATACCAAGACTAGTCCATGAGCAGAGGCAGGCTCATCGCAGTTGAAGGTTATTTAGCCTTTTTCAATGCCATGTGGTATAAATTTTCATGTTAGATTGGTTTGTTCTGATATCATTTGTGACATATACAGTGATGTCACTTAAACCAAAGAAAGACATGGAAGGAAATACAGAGGATAGTCTGTGAGCGGAGCCATGCCTACAACAATTGAATGCTATTCAACCTTTTTGTGGGTAAACCTCGGAAGGGGAAGAAAACCTCATGCAATTCATATAGGTGAATAAGTGTTGCCCATTTAACTAAGGACAACTGGACGTAAGCTGCATGGAAAGGGCATGACTTTTCTTAGATAAAATAATGTACTAGGTTATGGCATGATTGTAATCAATCTGGCTTTGTTGACCTTTGACCTTTATCTTCCTCAGATATTTGTAATTGGATCTAATTCATGTCCTACAACAGTTCCCAGGTTCAGTAGAAGCTGAGATATTACTCAAGCTTGTGAGCTATCTATCTGTGTAGATCTAGTTTTAGCATTGTTACATAGTTTTTTTTCGAAAAGGGGGGACTCCCCGGCCTCTGCATCAGAACGATGCATACGGCCACATTTATTAAAAAGTAAATGAGGTTCAACAAGGTCTTAAAGTCTGGAAACAAAAAAGAACGGCTAGCTCACACAGAGCCTCAACGCCAGTAACAAAAAGGCCAACAAGCCACAACCGGCTGGCAAAATAGAAGATAGGTAAACTATTCGCCTATCCTATTACATGATTGCCATCCAAACCGGTTGAAGATATCCCGCGCTACCATCTCCAACCGGACAGATCCAGTAACCAAACGCTCCCTGGCCTCCGTCGGAGTGAGTAAGGACCACATACGGATCAGTGCAGTAGCCCAGAATAAAACCTGCAAAAAATGAATAGTTGTTGTTCTGTTAAAAGCCAAATCATTTCTGCAGTTCCAAATTGCCCATAACAATGTACATACTCCTACACGAATGTGTCTAGCTGTTTCGGACTCTATCCTAGCAAGCCACGTCCCGAATAATGTGTTGACCGAAGTCGGAGGAGTAATGTTAAAGGCAATTTGCACAGAGCGCCACAAAACTCTTGCCAACGAGCAGTCAAAAAAGAGGTGCTTGATAGTCTCGTCCCGATCACAGAAACTACACCTAGTAGAACATGTCCAGTTGCGCTTAACCAAATTATCCTTTGTTAAAATTACTTGTTTATGAACGAACCACATAAACACTTTAATCTTCAAAGGAACTTTGACTTTCCAAACATGTTTGGAATTAGGAATAACACTAGAGTTAATGATATCGATATACATCGATTTGACTGTGAACTCCCCAAATCTAGTAAGCTTCCAACACAACTGATCGGGCTGAGGAGCTAACTGAACCTCCATCAGTCTACGCACCAAGTGAAGGCATGCTTCCCATCGTTCGCCCACAAGCACCCTCCTAAACTGAATATTGAGGGGAATGGACTGCATAACCGTGGCAACAAGAGCCTCACGACGCTGAACAATATGATATAGGGACGGATACTGGATCGCCAAAGGCGCATCACCAAGCCACGTATCCTCTTAGAAGCGAGTGGTGTTGCCATTACCGACAATAAACTTAGTTCTGTTAAAGAAGGCAGCTTTGATTCTCATAAGCCCCTTTCAGAACGGCGAATCAGTTGGTCTCAGTGTGACCTAGGACAGGGTCTTGGACTCCAGATATTTACTACGTAGAATATGCGCCCATGTTGCCTCCGTCTCAACTGACAACTTATACAGCCACTTACTGAGAAGACATTTGTTCTTGACTTCAAGATTCTCAATACCAAGGCCCCACTGGTCCTTTGGTCGACAGATGATATCCCATTTGGCAAGTCGGTATTTTCTCTTAAGTTCATCACTCTGCCAGAAGAATCGGGATCGATAGAAGTCCAGCCTTTTCCTAACCGCAACTGGGACCTCAAAGAAGGATAGGAGAAACATAGGCATACTTGTGAGCACCGAATTAATAAGAATCAATCGGCCTCCATAAGACATGCGTTTTCCTTTCGAGCAACTCAGTTTATTCTCAAACCGATCTTCGATGCACTTCCACTCTCTGTTTGTTAGCTTACGATGGTGAATGGGAATACCTAGATAGATAAAAGGCAAAGCCCCCAATTCACATCCAAACAATTGTCTATAAGCCTCTTGTTCGTCTTTGGCTCTACCAAAGCAGAACACACTACTAGGAAAAGGGCTATAGATGGAAATGGCACTAATGGCGCACCAGACATGTGGTGCGCCATTAGTATATACTAATGGCGCACCACCTTCTGATGCGCCATTAGTGTTGAAACTACTAATGGCGCACCCTGCCTACGGTGCGCCATTAGTATCAAATTTTTTTTTGAACTAGTGCGCCTGTCCAAACATACTAATGGCGCACCGTGTGTGTGGTGCGCCATTACTAGTTGAACTAGTAATGGCGCACCATGCCACGGTGCGCCATTAGTAACCTTGGCCACCACTTCCACCGAATGCACACCCCCCCCCCCTTGGATCGCCTTTTCAGTTTAAAAAAAATAAAACAAAATGATAAAAATGTCAAAAAAATAAAAGAAAATAAGTTTCCCATGTGATATGTGGCCTAGTTGTTGGGAAAATTTGCAAATATGAATTTTGACTTCATTTGCAAAATCTCGTGAGAATTTGTAAAAATGGGCATAACTTTTGCATACTAACTCGGATGAAAAAGTTTTTTATATAAAAAATCATCTACTCGAAAAGTTACATCCAAATTTAACTGGGGGAACCCCGTTAAACATTTTCAAAATCCTCAAAAACCTAACAGAAAAAAATATACGGGGCTTTTAAGATCTAGAGAGGCAAAAAAAATCAAAAAAATTCAAACTTACTAATGGCGCACCTGCCCATGGTGCGCCATTAGTATCTTCCCTCCTTCAAAATTCAGAATAAGTCAAAAAAATAAAAAAAAAATTACTAATGGCGCACCTGACCATGGTGCGCCATTAGTATCTTCCCGCCTTCAAAATTCAAAATAAATCAAAAAAATAAAAAAAATTACTAATGGCGCACCTGACCATGGTGCGCCATTAGTATCTTCCCGCCTTCAAAATTCAAAGTAAATAAAAAAAATAAAAAAAATTACTAATGGCGCACCTGCCCGCGGTGCGCCATTAGTATGCCGTATATATGGCCGGTCCTCTCCTCCTCTCTTCATTTCATCTTCCCTTCTCTCCTCCTCTGCGGCGACCTCCTCCTACCTCCTCCCTCCTCCCTCCTCCCTCCTCTCCTCCCCTCCCCTCCCCTCCCCTCCCCTCATGGTTTCTTCTCCCTCCTCTCCGGCGACCTCCTCCTCCCTCCTCCCCTCCCCTCCCCTCCCCTCCCCTCATGGTTTCTTCTCCCTCCTCTCCGGTGAGCTCCTCCTCCCTCCTCTCCCTCCTCCCTCCTCTCCGGTGAGGCAAAAAATCCCCTCCTCTCCGGTGAGCTCCTCCTCCCTCCTCTCCGGTGAGCTCCTCCTCCCTCCTCTCCGGTGAGCTCCTCCTCCCTCCTCTCCGGTGAGCTCCTCCTCCCTCCTCTCCCGTGAGCTCCTCCTCCCTCCTCTCCGGTGAGCTCCTCCTCCCTCCTCTCCGGTGAGCTCCTCCTCCTCCTCTCCGGCGAACTCCTCTCCGGCAAAAGACCATGGCAACAAGATCCAAAAACAACAGGAACAAAATTTGAGAATATTGTCGTGCCAAAAAACAAGCAAGCAAAAAAAACGAGCAAAAAAATGGGCAAAAAATCACGATCCAGATCTAGATTCTAAATGACGCATCACTAATGGCGCATCACAGGAAAGTGCGCCATTAGTATGCCGCGGTTACTAATGGCGCATCCAGTTGTGGTGCGCCATTAGTATCCAAAGCACCTGGCCCCTGGGAGACATACTAATGGCGCACCGTGGCCTATACTAATGGCGCACCAGTGGTGCGCCATTAGTATACCAGATACTAATGGCGCACCACTGGTGCGCCATTAGTAAAAATTACTAATGGCGTGCTGTTAGTGGCGCACCACAGATGCGCCATTAATGGCCATAATAGGTGCGCCATTAGTAGAGGTTTTTCTAGTAGTGACAACTCGCTTTTATGAAAATTAATCTTCAATCCAGTCAATTGTTCAAATAAGCATAACACCAACTTCATATTTCTCGCTTTTGCCAAATCGTGTTCCATAAAGATGATCGTATCATCAGCGTATTGCAGGATGGACACACCACCACCAACTAGATGAGGCACCAAGCCACCCACCTGACCAGCCTCCTTTGCCCTCCCTATCAGGATCACCAACATATCAACCACAATATTGAACAAGATTGGGGACATAGGATCACCTTGTCTCAGGCCCTTGTGTGTCTGGAAATAATGACCTATATTGTCATTCACTTTAATTCCAACACTTCCTTTTTGCGTGAACGATTCCACCTGGCGTCGCCAAGCTTCATCAAAGCCCTTCATGCGTAAGGCCTGTTGAAGGAACAGCCATTTGACTTTATCATACGGCTTCTCGAAATCCATCTTGAAAATAACTTCGTCAAGTTTTTTCGTGTGAATCTCATGGAGCGTTTCATGAAGGACCACAACCCCTTCCAGGATGTTCCTGTCCGGCATGAAAGTAGTTTGAGTAGGCTGCACCACAGCATGTGCAATCTGTGTGAGCCTAATTTTCCCGACCTTGGTAAAAAAAATTGAAACTGACATTCAGAAGACAGATAGGCCTGAATTGCTCGATTCTCACGGCCTCTGTTTTCTTAGGAAGCAGGGTTATTGTTCCAGAATTTAGCTGATTGTCCCGAGAACAAATCATGGACCATCGGCAACAGGTCCCCTTCAATAATATGCCAGGACTTTTTATAAAACTCAGCCGGGAAACCATCCGGGCCGGGGGCCTTATTATTTTTCATCTGTGAGATGGCCTCGAACACCTCCTTTTCCGAAAAAGGAGCGGTTAAATATCGTTCTCGACAGTAGTAAGTTGAGGTACATCTTCAACCCTAGACTCATCCAAAGACACACAGTTCTCCTCTGGGGGTCCAAACAATTGTTTGTAGTACTCAGTAATGTATGGCTTTAGGTTCTCCTGGCCGATAATCGTACCCTCATCTTGTTCAAGCTGAAAGATTCTCTTCTTCCTGTGTTTGCCATTGGCTATCATGTGGAAGAATTGAGTGTTCGCATCCCCATGGACCACTCTTCGTACCTTGGCCCGCATTGCCCACTTTAATTCTTCTGCACGAATGAGTTCTTTCAGCCTCATCTCAGCGTCAAGCTTGGTATGAAGCTCGGCGGCTGGCAGAACCGTGGTTTCTGCTTTTACATCTAAGGACTGAATAAGGGCAAGGAGCCGTTCCTTTTCAACCTTATAAATCCCACTAAGATGTTTAGCCCACCCACGTAGGAAACTTCTCAGGTGCCTAATCTTATTCTGCCAGCGCTCTAGCGCATTCCTACCGCCTGCATCCTTAGCCCACTCTCTGGCTACGAGATCCAGGAAGCCTTCTCTTTCGATCTCGCAAGCTCGAACGAGAACAAATTCTTGTTGCTCGGGTAGGTAGGCCCACCAGAATCAAGAAAAAGAGGCGTGTGATCAGAAATACCACGAGAGAGAGTCTGAACTGTTACAAAGGGAAACTTTTGTTCCCATTCGACACTTGCGAGTACTGTTGGGGAACGTAGCAGAAATTCAAAATTTTCTACGCAACACCAAGATCAATCTATGGAGTAACCTGGCAACGAGGAAAGGGGAGTGCATCTTCATACCCTTTAAGATCGCGATGCGGAAGCGTTACAAGAACGCGGATGAGGGAGTCATACTTGCGGCGATTCAAATCGCTGAAGATTCGATCTAACGCCGAACAGACGGCGCCTCCGCGTTCAACACACGTACAGCCCGGGGACGTCTCCTCCTTCTTGATCCAGCAAGGGGAGAGGAGAAGTTGAGGGAGAGCTCCAGTAGCACGACGGCGTGGTGGTGGAGCTTGCAGTTCTCCGGCAGGGCTTCGCCAAGCACTACTGAGGAGGAGGTGGAGTTGGAGAGGGGGAGGGCTGCGCCAGGGGCAAGGGTGAAGCTCTCATGCGCCTCCCCACTATATATAGGGGTGGAGGGGGCTGGTTTCTTGACCTCCAAGTCCATTGAGGCGTTGGCAAAGGTGGGAGGAAAGAAATCACATCATTTCCTTCCCCACCGATTGTTATCCCCCCTTTTTAGGGATCTTGATCTTATCCCTTCGGGATATGATCTTATTCCTTCTAAGGGGGGATCTTGGTGCGCCTTGACCAGGGGTGTGGGGCCTTGCCCCCACTACCCACGTTCATATGGGTCCCCCCATGCAGGTGGTCCCCACTCCGGAACCTTCTAGAACCTTCCCGGTACAATACCGAAAAATCCCGAACATTTTCCGGTGGCCAAAATAGGACTTCCCATATATAAATCTTTACCTCCGGACCATTTCGGAACTCCTCGTGACGTCCGGGATCTCATCTGGGAGTCCGAACAACATTCGTTAACTGCACACTAATTCCCATAACAACTCTAGCGTCACCGAACCTTAAGTGTGTAGACCCTACGGGTTCGGGAACCATGCAGACATGACCGAGACAACTCTCCGGCCAATAACCAACAGCGGGATCTGGATACCCATGTTGGCATCCACATGTTCCAGGATGATCTCATCGGATGAACCACGATGTTGAGGATTCAATCAATCCCGTATTTAATTCTCTTTGTCTAGCGGTATAGTACTTGCCCGAGATTCGATCGTCGGTATCCCGATACCTTGTTCAATCTCGTTACCAGCAAGCCTCTTTACTCGTTCCATAACACATCATCCCGTGATCAACCCCTTGGCCACATGTGCATATTATGATGATGTCCTACCGAGTGGGCCCATAGATACCTCTCCGTCACACGGAGTGACAAAAACCAGTCTCGATTCATGCCAACCCAACAGACACTTTCAGAGATACCCGTAGTGTACCTTTATAGCCACCCAGTTACGTTGTGACGTTTGGTACACCCAAAGCATTCCTACGGTATCTGGGAGTTGCACAATCTCATAGTCTAAGGAAATGATACTTGACATTAGAAAATCTTTAGCATACGAACTACACGATCTTTGTGCTAGGCTTAGGATTGGGTCTTGTCCATCACATCATTCTCTCAATAATGTGATCCCGTTATCAACGACATCCAATGTCCATGGTCAGGAAATCGTAACCATCTATTAAGCAACGAGCTAGTCAACTAGAGGCTTACAAGGGACATGGTGTTGTCTATGTACCCACACATGTATATGGGTTTCCTATCAATACAATTATAGCATGGATAATAAACGATTATCATGGACAAGGAAATATAATAATAATAACTAATTTATTATTGCCTCTAGGGCATATTTCCAACAGTCTCCCACTTGCACTAGAGTCAATAATCTAGTTCACATCGCCATGTGATTAACACTCACAGGTCACATTGCCATGTGACCAACATCCAAAGAGTTTACTAGTGTCACTAAACTAGTTCACATCATCATGTGATTAAGTCTCAATGAGTTCTGGGGTTTGATCATGTTTTGCTTGTGAGAGAGGTTTTAGTCAACGGGTCTGCAATATTCACATCCGTATGTACTTCGCAAATCTCTAGGTCATATTGTAAATACTGCTTCCACGCTCCACTTGGAGCTATTCCAAATGGTCGCTCCAATATACATATCCGGTTTGCTACTCAGAGTCATTTGGATAGGTGTTAAAGCTTGCATCGACGCAACTCTTTACGTCGAACTCTTTATCACCTCCATAACCGAGAAACATATCCTGATTCCTCCAAGGATAATTTTGACCGCTATATGGTGATCCACTCCTTGATCACCTTTGTACCCTCTTGCCAGGTATGTAGCAAGGCACACATTAGGTGAGGTACACAGCATAGCATACTGTAGAGCCTATGTCTAAAGCATAAGGGACGACCTTCGTCCTTTCTCTCTTTTCTGTCGTGGTCGAGCTTTAAGTCTTAACTTTGTACCTTACAACTTAGGCAAGAACTCCTTCTTTGACTAATCCATCTTGAACACCTTCAAGATCATGTCATGGTATGTGCTCATTTGAAAGTACCATGTAGCATTTTTGATCTATCCTCATAGATCTTGATGCTCAACGTTCAAGCAGCTTAATCCAGGTTTTCTATTGAAAAACACTTTTCAAATATCCCTATATGCTTTCCAGAAATTCTACATCATTTCTGATCAACAATATGTCAACAACATATACTCATCGGAAATTCTATAGTGCTCCCACTCACTTCTTTGGAAATACAAGTTTCTCATAAACTTTGTATAAATCCAAAATCTTTGATCATCTCATCAAAGTGTACATTCCAACTCCGAGATGCTTACTCCAGTCCTTAAAAGGATTGCTGGAGCTAGCATACCTTTTAGCATCCTTAGGATCGACAAAACTTTTCTGATTGTATCACATACTACCTTTCCTTACGAAAACTGGTAAGAAAACTCGTCTTGACATCCATCTGCCAGATTTCATAAATGCAGCTAATGCTAACATGATTCCGATGGACTTAAGCATCGCTACGGATGAGAAAATCTCATTGTAGTCAACTCCTTGAACTTGTGAAAAACTCTTCGCCACAAGTCGAGCTTCATAGACGGTGACATTACAGTCCACATCCGTCTTCTTCTTAAAGATCCATTTATCTCAATGGCTTGCCGATCATCGGGCAAGTCCACCAAAGTCCATGCTTTGTTCTGATACATGGATCCTATCTTGGATTTCATGGCTTCTAACCATTTGTCAGAATTTGGACCCACCATCGCTTCTCTGCTTGTAGGTTCATTGTTGTCTAGCAACATGACCTTCAAGACAGGATTACTGTACCACTTTGAAGTAGTACACATCCTTGTCACCCTACGAGGTACGGTAGTGACTTGATCCAAAACTTCATGATCACTATCATAAGCTTCTACTTCAATTGGTGTAGGTGCCACAGGAACAACTTCCTGTGCCCTGCTACACACTGGTTGAAGTGATGGTTCAATAACCTCATCAAGTCTCCACCATCCTCCCACTCAATTCTTTCGAGAGAAACTTTTCCTCGAGAAAGGACCCGTTTCTAGAAACAATCACTTTTGCTTCCGGATCTGAATTAGGAGGTATACCCAACTGTTTTGGGTGTCCTATGAAGATGCATTTTATTCGCTTTGGGTTCAAGCTTATCAACCTGAAACTTTTTCACATAAGCGTCACAGCCCCAAACTTTTAAGAAACGACAACTTAGGTTTCTCCAAACGGTGTCGTCTCAACGGAATTACGTGGTACCCTATTAAAGTGAGTGCGGATGTCTCTAATGCCTAACCCATGAATGATAGTGGTAATTCGATAAGAGACATCATGGTACGCACCATATCCAATAGGGTGCAACTATGATGTTCGGACACACCATCACACTATGGTGTTCCAGGCGGTATTTATTGTGAAACAATTTCCACAATGTCTTTGTTGCGTGCCAAAGCTCGTAACTCAGATACTCATCTCTATGATCATATCATAGACATTTTATCCTCTTGTCACGATGATCTTCAACTTCACTCTGAAATTACTTGAACCATTCAATAATTCGGACTTGTGTTTCATCAAGTAAATATACTCAACATCTACTCGAATCATCTGTGAAGTAAGAACATAACGATATTCACTGCATGCCTCAGTACTCATTGGACTGCACACATCAAAAATGTGCTACTTCCAACAAGTTGCTATCTTGTTCCATCTTACTGAAAACGAGGCTTTTCAGTCATCTTGCCCATGTGGTATGATTTGCATATCTCAAGTGATTCAAAATCAAGTGAGTCCAAATGATCCATCTGCATGGAGTTTCTTCATGCATATACACCAATAGACATGGTCTGCATGTCTCAAACTTTTCAAAACGAGTGAGTCCAAAGATCCATCAACATGGAGCTTCTTCATGCGTTTTATACCAATATGACTTACATGGCGGTGCCACAAGTAAGTGGTACTATCATTACTATCTTATATCTTTTGGCATGAAAATGTGTATCACTATGATCGAGATTCAATAAACCACTCCTTTAGGTGCAAGACCATTGAAGGTATTATTCAAATAAATAGAGTAACCATTATTCTCCTTAAATGAATAACCGTATTGCGATAGACATAATCCAATCATGTCTATGCTCAACGCAAACACCAAATGACAATTATTCAGGTTTAATACTAATCTTGATGGTAGAGGGAGCGTGCGATCTTTGATCACATCAAACTTGGAAACACTTCCAACACATATCGTCAGCTCACCTTTAGCTAGTCTCCGTTTATTCCGTAGCTCTTTTATTTCGAGTTACTAACACTTAGCAACCGAACAGGTATCTTAATACCCTTGTGCTACTAGGAGTATTAGTAAAGTACACATTAACATAATGTATATCCAATATACTTCTATCGACCTTGCCAGCCTTCTCATCTACCAAGTATCCAGGGTAATTCTGCTCAAGTGGTTGTTCCCCTTATTACAGAAGCACTTAGTCTCGGGTTTGGGTTCAACCTTGGGTTTCTTCACTAGAGCAGCAGCTGATTTGCCGTTTCATGAAGTATCCCTTCTTGCCCTTGCCCTTCTTGAAACTAGTGGTTTCATCAACCATCAACAATTGATGCTCCTTCTTGATTTCTACTTTCGCGGTGTCAAACATCGCAAATACTTCAAGGATCATCATATCTATCCCTGATATGTTATAGTTCATCACGAAGCTCTAGCAGCTTGGTGGCAATGACTTTGGAGAAACATCACTATCTCATCTGGAAGATTAACTCCCACTCGATTCAAATGATTGTTGTACCCATACAATCTGAGTACAAGCTCAACGATTGAGCTTTTCTCCCTTAGTTTGTAGGCTAAGAAACTCGTCGGAGGTCTCATACCTCTTGACGTGGGCACGAGCCTGAAATCCCAATTTCATCCCTCGAAACATCTCATATGTTCCGCGACGTTTCGAAATCGTCTTTGGTGCCTCAATTCTAAACCGTTTAATATTACTGAACTATCACGTAGTTATCAAAACGTGTATGTCAAATGTTCGCAACATCCACAGACGACGTTCGAGGTTCAGCACACCGAGCGGTGCATTAAGGACATAAGCCTTCTGCCAACAATGAGGATAATCCTCAGTTTACGGACCCAGTCCGCATAATTGCTACTATCAACTTTCAACTATATTTTCTCTAGGAACATATCTAAACAGTAGAACTAAAGCGTGAGCTACGACATAATTTGCAAAAACCTTTTGACTATGTTTAGGATAATTAAGTTCATCTAATGAACTCCCACTCAGATAGACATCCCTCTAGTCATCTAAGTGATTACACGATCTGAGTCAACTAGGCCGTGTCCGATCATCACGTGACACGGACTAGTCATCATCGGTGAACATCTTCATGTTGATCGTATCTACTATACGACTCATGCTCGACCTTTCGGTCTCTTGTGTTTCGAGGCCATGTCTGTACATGCTAGGCTCATCAAGTCAACCTAAGTGTTTCGCGTGTGTAAATCTGGCTTACACACGTTGTATGTGAACGTTAGAATCTATCACACCTGATCATCACGTGGTGCTTCGAAACAACGAACTTTCGCAACAGTGCACAGTTAGGGGAACACTTTCTTGAAATTTTAATGAGGAATCATCTTATTTACTACCGTTGTTCTAAGCAAATAAGATGCATAAACATGATAAACATCACATGCAATCAAAAAGTGACATGATATGGCCAATATCATTTTGCTCCTTTTGATCTCCATCTTCGGGGCTCCATGATCATCATCGTCACCGGCATGACACCATGATCTCCATCATCGTGTCTCCATGAAGTTGTCTCGCCAACTATTACTTCTACTACTATGGCTAACAGTTTAGCAATAAAGTAAAGCAATTACATGGCGTTGTTCAATGACACGCAGGTCATACAATAAATTAAGACAACTCCAATGGCTCCTGCCAGTTATCATACTCATCGACATGCAAGTCGTGATTCCTATTACAAGAACATGATCAATCTCATACATCACATATCATTCATCACATTCTTTTTTTGGCCATGTCACATCACATAGCATACCCTGCCAGAACAAGTTAGACGTCCTCTAATTGTTGTTTGCATGTTTTATGTGGCTGCTATGGGTTTCTAGCAAGAACGTTTCTTACCTACGCAAAAACCACAATGTGATATGTCAATTGCTATTTACCCTTTGTAAGGACCCTTTTCATCGAATCCGATCCGTCTAAAGTGGGAGAGACTGGCACCCGCTAGCCACCTTATGCAACAAGTGCATGTCAGTCGGTGGAACCTGTCTCACGTAAGTGTACGTGTAAGGTCGGTCCGAGCCGCTTCATCCCACAATACCGTCGAAACAAGATTGGACTAGTAACGGTAAGCATATTGAACAAAATCAACGCCCACAACAACCTGGCTCTGATACCACTGTTGGGGAACGTAGCAAAAATTCAAAATTTTCTATGCAACACCAAGATCAATCTATGGAGTAACCTGGCAACGAGGGAAGGGGAGTGCATCTTCATACCCTTGAAGATCGCGATGCGGAAGCGTTACAAGAACGCGGATGAGGGAGTCGTACTCGCGGTGATTCGAATCGCTGAAGATCTGATCTAACGCCGAACAGACGGCGCCTCCGCGTTCAACACACGTACAGCCCGATGATGTCTCCTCCTTCTTGATCCAGCAAGGGGAGAGGAGAAGTTGAGGGAGAGCTCCGACAGCACGACGGCGTGGTGGTGGAGCTTGCAGTTCTCCGGCAGGGCTTCGCCAAGCACTACTGAGGAGGAGGTGGAGTTGGAGAGGGGGAGGGCTGCGCCAGGGGCAAAGGTGAAGCTCCCATGTGCCTCCCCACTATATATAGGGGTGGAGGGGGCTGTTTTCTTTCCCTCCAAGTCCATTGAGGCATTGGCAAAGGTGGGAGGAAAGAAATCACATCATTTCCTTCCCCGCCGATTGTTATCCCCCCTTTTTAGGGATCTTGATCTTATCCCTTCGGGATATGATCTTATTCCTTCTAAGGGGGGATCTTGGTGCGCCTTGACCAGGGGTGTGGGGCCTTGCCCCCACTACCCACGTTCATGTGGGTCCCCCCATGCAGGTGGGCCCCACTCCGGAACCTTCTACTACCTTCCCGGTACAATACCGAAAAATCCCGAACATTTTTCGGTGGCCAAAATAGGACTTCCCATATATAAATCTTTACCTCCGGACCATTCCGGAACTCCTCGTGACGTCCGGGATCTCATCCAGGACTCCGAACAACATTCGGTAACTACACACTAATTCCCATAACAACTCTAGCGTCACCGAACCTTAAGTGTGTAGACCCTACGGGTTCGGGAACCATGCAGACATGACCGAGACAACTCTCCGGCCAATAACCAACAGCGGGATCTGGATACCCATGTTGGCATCCACATGTTCCAGGATGATCTCATCGGATGAACCACGATGTTGAGGATTCAATCAATCCCGTATTTAATTCTCTTTGTCTAGCGGTATAGTACTTGCCCGAGATTCGATCGTCGGTATCCCGATACCTTGTTCAATCTCGTTACCAGCAAGCCTCTTTACTCGTTCCATAACACATCATCCCGTGATCAACCCCTTGGTCACATGTGCACATTATGATGATGTCCTACCGAGTGGGCCCATAGATACCTCTCCGTCACACGGAGTGACAAAAACCAGTCTCGATTCGTGCCAACCCAACAGACACTTTCAGAGATACCCGTAGTGTACCTTTATAGCCACCCAGTTACGTTGTGACGTTTGGTACACCCAAAGAATTCCTACGGTATCCGGGAGTTGCACAATCTCATGGTCTAAGGAAATGATACTTGACATTAGAAAATCTTTAGCATACGAACTACACGATCTTTTGCTAGGCTTAGGATTGGGTCTTGTCCATCACATCATTCTCCTAATGATGTGATCCCGTTATCAACGACATCCAATGTCCATGGTCAGAAACCTTAACCATCTATTGATCAACGAGCTAGTCAACTAGAGGCTTACTAAGGACATGGTGTTGTCTATGTACCCACACATGTATCTGGGTTTCCTATCAATACAATTGTAGCATGGATAATAAACGATTATCATGAACAAGGAAATATAATAATAATAACTAATTTATTATTGCCTCTAGAGCATATTTCCAACAAGTACACGATCCAACTTTTCAAACGTTGGATTTGGCATGGCGTTAGCCCATGTGAACTTCCTACCTGAAAGCTCAATCTCTCTCAGATCCAAACTTTCAATAATAGTGTTGAACATGAACGACCATCTCCCGTCAAAGTTATCATTATTCTTCTCATCACGCCTCCTAATAATGTTAAAGTCTTCCCCAACCAGGATTGGGAGCTTCTCAGATCCACAAACTCTAACAAGGTCGGCCAAGAAATCCGGTTTGAATTCTGACTGTGCGGCACCATACACCGCCACCATAGCCCAGTCAAATCCATCAACCTTGGAACGCACCCTGAACTTAACAGCAAAATCTCCCATGACCACACTTCGAACTTCGAGAGACTCGCATCTAACGCCGAGTAAGATCCCACCCGATCTTCCTCTCGGTGGCAGACAGTGCCAGTCAAACTCAATACCATCCGATAAAGTATTGAGAAATTGTGGTGAGAAATTTTGTCTACCAGTTTCCGACAACGCAATAAAGTCCAATATATGCTCGATGGATGCTTCTGCAAGAAACCTTCTTTTAGCCAAGTCCTTAAGACCTCTGCTATTCCAAAAGATTCCTCTCATATCTCGTCATGGAATTTTTTTTAGCCGTGCGAATCCTAGCACTCCTGCGTACTGCGGACGTCGGGTAAATCTTGCGCTTTAATTTGCACTTCGGGCTGGTCCTCCTGTCCACTCGGTCCTCACACCCAGGCTCTGGAGGTCTTACTACATCAATCTCGACACTCTCATCCTCCTCTTCCGGCTTCGGGAGGGGATTAGCGAGATCGGCACATAAATTATCCAACACCCAGACCCCCAAAGCATCAATCTCAGAGTCATTCATGGGTTTGACGGCAGCTAAGTTGCGAATCATATCTAAAGCCCTCTCGGCCTCTAAATCCAGTAAATCATTTATGGAATTAGAAATTTCATCACTATTACTACCTAGTGAAATCCCTAATTGGTTTGCATTATCAACAATCTCATCGTTCGAAAAATGCAAGATGGACTTAGAAGTATTAACCGACATACCAGTAGTGACCTGGACGTCACGAAGCTTGGCCGCCCTCATGGCGCACCGTTGCTGCATGTCATCCACCTCTGGACGGTCCTGAAGACGGCAGCTCAACCGTCGGCCCTCAGATGCCTGGTCTGGAATCCCGCCGAACGCTATCACCTCCTCCCGAGTGAAGTTGCCCGGGGATTAACCTCCTGTCACCCCCCAAACACTCAACCGGTCTCCACGGTCGGGAGAAGGTGCCGAGTCAGTTGATGGGGTACCATGGGCCGCCTGCCCACGCTCCCCATCCACCCCAGCCTGCTGGCCAAAGGTGCTCGCCGGCGCCAACGGTGGGACGGCCACCCTAGGCGCGGAAGGTGAAGAGGGCTCCGAGGGCCCCGAGCCTCCTCCATAGACCGGACCTGCCACCTGCAGTCCCGGCCTAGCGAGAGGTGAAGAAGGCGCCGATGCCACCTGCCCCGGACCCCCTCCCGAAGGTAAAGCCTCCATCACGGTTACCCCGGCCGGCGCGAAAGGAGAAGGGGGCACCGAGGCCACCTGCCTCGAACCCCCTTCAGAGCTCAGAACCACCACCTGCAGTTCCGTCGTTGCAACAGAATCAGAGGGAGGCGAGAACACCAGCCCCGGACGCCCCCTCTGTGCAAGAACCCTCTATACCCGGACCCTCAAAGTCCAACGCTGGTAAAGAGTGCTCAAAAGCCTCAAACGACTCCATCCGCTCACTCCACAGTCTTGGAGGTGCAGTAGCAGGCTCAATAGACCCAAATCTTAGAGTGGTCAAAGGCACCGAGGAAGGTGGAGCCGTCCCATCCCCGGTCGTCTGAGCAACAGACCCCGGTCCCTCGGACATCTCTCATCCAGGATCAGCAACCGGATTCTCCTTAACTCCCGCACCGTCATCACCCTCGTGCATATCAACATCAGTCACGGTAGCTGCCTCAGCAAACAGGCTCTCATCCTCAAACTGAATCTCAAGATTATAAATCTGGCCTCGATATGACCACTTGACCACATCAGGCACAAACTCAATGTCCAAAATACTAACCAGTAAACGAGCAACCCCATGAGCTCTAGTAAAGGCCATATCCACTTGCTCAGGCTTTCCCGCCATGATGCCCAAGCTAGCAACGACCCTAGCATCCTGCATAGGCTTCGAAGGAGCTCCCGAAAATCGTAACCATGCCTGGGTAAGAGGTTTACCATGACTCCACCAACTTCCTCTCTTGGAACTCAAGGATGCCCTCAGTGCCTAGCACTTTGCGCATCCCAAAACTCAGCAGCCTCTGCAAATCCTCCACTGACGGGAGCTCAACCCTAAATAAATTCGCCTCAAGACTGACAAGCTCCCAGTGGAAGTCCCCTGGAGCAAGCTCCCGGAGTCGCTGCACAATCTGGGTCTCAGAGACCTCTCCTCTGGTCACTTTGACAACCCCAGTAGTCACACTCTGAGCCTCATCAGGAACCTCCCTCTCGGTCGGAGACTCAAAAACGTGAGCTCAGCACAATACACCCCATACATCATAAGAGTCGGTGCCCGATCCCTCAAAAGCGGACATGCCCCCGAGTCATGGGCTGGTTTGCCACACGTATCGCATAAGACTGCCACACACTCAGCAATGAAATGGCCCTTTTCAACACAGCGGTAGCATAACATTCTTTCCTTCTTGCGCGCCCACTTGGCCGCCCTGTCCAGATCAGCCCTGTCAGATGCCTCCACCAACACAGACCCGGCCTCAACATTACCAGGAACCTCCACATCAGCCAGTGCCGTCACCACCTCCATAGCCTGGCTAGACAGCCCAGGCTCCTTAGTAGCCCCACCAGCAGCCGTCTGCTTAACGACAACTGAATGCTGTCTAGGACGATAGCGGCCACCTCGACCGCCTCAGCCACCATGATGACCATGGAAACCACCGTGGTGACGATGTCCCGGTCCAGACGCCCCTTCGACAAAGCCTCCCATTGGCCCCATGAAAGGCCTCTCAGCCGAACCATCGCTCTGCCAGGAATACCCCCAATTACCACCTGTGGACGAGGATCCCCGGTGTTGTCCATCTCCATAAGCGTTATACCCATCGTCGCCCCACTAACCACGAGGCGCAGTCGAATCACCTCCACCAGTCGTAGCATGAGGCAATTGTGCCTGCGTCAGCACCGGCGCCACCGAATTATGCGATTGTCGGGCCACAAAATGCGGCGGCCTGGCATCGGACTGCACAGTCACCGGACGTGGCTTGAAGCCAGTAGATGGAGGAGGCGGCCTCGGACCCGAAATGCCTCGGCTCGTGGCGGCAGTTGGGCTCGGCACCGGGGGTCGAGGACCACCCCGGCCCATAGCCGGCTGCGGAACCACCACCGACATCGGGGGCCGAGCACCCGCAGGAACAAACCCGCGGCCAACTGCGCCAGGTCCGGGCGCTCTGCCAGCCGCTAGCGGCCTAGGGCCGTTGGCCACCTGTGCCGCCCTGCCGGCCCCAGCTCCCGGCAGCGGGGCAACCCCACTGCGGCCAGTCCCGGGCTGCAAGCCGATTCCACCGCGGCCTGTTCCCCGCGGCGGACCATTCTCGCCGCGGCCAGCCCCCGCCGGCGGCTCTAGCCCTCCGCGGCCAGCGCCACCTGAGGCGACAAACTTGCCAGGGGGCGGCAAAGCACCTCGACCAGCGATGACGTGGAGTGGGGGATGCGTCTTGCCCGCCCCGCACCACGATCACAAAACCTCGGCCGGCTCCTACTCAAAACCCTAGATCGTATCGATGGCAGACAAACTCAAGGAACATTGAACGTGCATGGGGTTTCAGGAGGGATCGACGTAGTTGTCTGGTTAGACTGGGCCTCATACCCAGTTAACACCAGCCCAACCATGCACGGGCCCGGCTCACTCAGAACCGGCCCACCCCCTGGCGTACCCAGCTCGCGGCCTAAGAGCCGTTCGAACGGAGCTCCCGCACCAGCGAGATCCCAATCGCGTGCACCGCCGGCAATGCCGCCACGTCCGCCGCCGGCCTCCGGGAATCACTTACACAACGAACCGATCTCTTCTTTCTCTGAACCTTAATCCACGAATCTGGCCTAATCAAATCAAAAAGAGTAAGATTTGGAAGACTAACCTTCGGGAGAGGTCCCTTCCATGGCCTGACAGCCGTCGCCACCATTCTCCGGTGAATGACGCGATGCACCATCTCCTTCCTCTCGCCCGCGTGGAGCCCAACCCTCGCTGGATCATCCACCGGCAAGATCTTGTCCACCGTTGAGGCAACCTCGTCCTCGTCATAACCCGAATGGAAAAACTCGCAAAACAGATCGGACGGGGTCGGCATCGGCGGTGAGTCCGCCGGATCATCACCGTCCCCGTCCGCCTCGTCGTCATCAGATCCGGCCAGCGCCCAGAACCGGCCGCCAACCCGCGGGCTAGGCGCAGACGCCGAGGACTGTGGCCCGGCGACCGCCGCACCATTGCCCCGCAGAGAGGCCCGACGCCCCGCAGAGTCGCCCGCCCTGTCGCCCGTCATAAGCCCCCCTAGCCGCCCTGTGAGCTTTCGCATTGTTACATAGTTGAGAAGGCCTTTCAGTTGTTGAGAAACCTTCTCAACTGTGATTTGTATCTGTTTTAGTACCGATGGTAATACCGGCATTGCTGGTTACTGGGGAGATGTTTTTTTTGAGCATTTACTGGGGAGATGTTGGTGGAGCCTGGTGAACAATATTGTGAATTTCTTGGATAATAGGCCTCCCTGATGGCTGCTCTGCTCTGCCAGGGGAATGACTTGTGATTGGTCGAACAACCGAACTGTTTTTTTAGAAAAGGAGGATGACCTCCGGCCTCTGCATCTGGGCGATGCATTCGGCCACTTTATTAATTATTCTCACAAGACCTTACAAAGTCATACAACAGCGAGACTAAAGTCACCGCCTAAGCAACAACTGTCGCTACACCTATCCAATTGATGAAGGGGTGCAAATAGTCTGGGCCTAATACCAAACAGACATCGCAGCCAAACCCAAACATCTAAGACCTGAGGTCCCAACCAGGACACCTGCCAGGTATGGGGCACCTACCAGTCCGGCGCACTCCTCAACCAGGACGCCTGCCGGGTATGAGGCCGCCGTAGCCACATGCCACCAATACATCTTCAGAGCTGTACTGTTGCATATACCGTGCCAGGTCTCTCTGCCATCGAAGCCACCACGAAGCCCGACAGCGTCATCCTTCTGCGTGAGTCCATCCTCCCACACCGAACTCCGAATCTGCACTGCGCCAGCCGTCAAGATCCATCGCCATCAGTGTGTAGGTTGAAGCATCGCTCCACCAAAGAATCCGTCCTCTGGTCCCTCGATTACGTGTGTACCTCCAAGAATGACGCCCCCAAGGAGGAACGACACCATAGCGCCGCCGTCATCCGATCATCTAATCTAGGGTTTCTCCCGGAGGTAGCAGAGAGTGGCCTTGAACTTCTCCACTGGCCTTAGCAGGAGCCGAAGGCAAGTTTTCATCCAGATCAGTTCGAAGGGATCCAACTCTCATGCACGGGCCGCCATCACCACCAGCACCCCAGGCAGCCCTGGAGTACCGGCAGATCAGAGAGCCGCCGGCACCACCGCATCCAGATTGCCGGCCACGCCGGGCCGCCGCCATCCCCAGCACCGTCCGGGTCAGAGACGGAGCCGCCGACCGCGCACAGGGACCGCCGCCGCCTGCACACGCCGAAGCGCCGCCGAGAGCCCAGCGCCCGCCACCGCTTGCCGAAGCCAACCGCCGCCTGAGCACTGGCGCCACCGTGGAGCCATCAGATCGGGGAGGAAGACGCGCACCGACCACCCTCGCGGACCCTGCCGCACGCCCGAGCGCCGGTGCCATCGCGGTGCCATCAGATCGGGATGAGGAAGAGCCCGTGCGCTCGCCGCCGCCAGCGCCGGGAGCCCCGCCCAGATCTGCCAGCGGCCCGACCTGCCGCCGAGCCAAGCGCCGCCGCGAGGGCCGGCCGTCCCGCGCCGTCCAGGAGCCTCGCGAGGGGGAAGGGAGCCCCGCCGCCGCCGATGCACGCGCGGGCTTTGCCCGGCGGCGTCCCCTGGCGGCGGTGAGGGAGAAGGAAGGCGAGAAAGGGGAGCGGTGGCGGCGATCTAGGGTTCGGCCCGACAACCGAACTGTACTGTAGTCACTTTCCATTGAGAAATGTTGCGGGCCTGTAGGGTAGGGCGACTGCTTGGCGTCGAGTCGAGCAGGCTGAAACGATCTGATCTGGATTAAATTTTGCTGTTTAGTCTCCCCTTTTCCTGGCATGGTCGCCATAGGCCAGTGTTCTGTCTGCATAACTTGCACCACATTACAAACCTTTGTCCACAGAGATCTTTTCTTTTTCAACTACTCGGACTTAGATTATACAAATAAGCAGCACAGCAGCAGCAATTCATGTTTCATTTCACCTAAATTCTTTTTTTGTTATCCTTGTTACTCAGTTGAGAAGACATTGGCCTTTATGAACTTGTTCACAGGCTACTCGTTCAGAAAGTGTCTGCACTCTGTAGTTTGGAGCCTGCCCAAGGATGCTGAGAATTTCTTGGATTGGATAATAATAAAAAAAAAAAAATAAGCCTCCCTGGTGCAAGCTGTGCTAGCTAGGGGAATGAATAAATCCAGGGGACTCTCCTACAGTTTGCTGGTGAAAACTTAAGGTATTTCGATGCAGGAAATGGAAGTGGCCGGCTGTCTGTTCACAAGACGTACATACAGGCTTTCTTATTCTCCTAGGGTGGAAGGAAGAAAGAGCAGGCCATAGGATCAGTAGAAGCTGGGATGTAGTGAGCTGCCAATCTATGCATGTGTCTAGTGCCGATGTCGTTATTTGGTTGACAAGACAATACTTGGCCTTCCAACTTGTCGAGGAACAATTATCCAAACTGTAACTGTGATTTTATCTGTTTCGTTCAATGCTGGTGGAGTGATTAAATATTTTAACTTATCTCTGCACTCGCATGCTTGAGTACGAGTTTATTAAATATTTTATTTTTCTTTGACCCAGACTATTTATTCTAGATCTTGTTACATGTATGCCTAGTAGTGCCATTTCAGCATGCCCATGCTTGTTCATTTGCTACCTTAATTACTAGCGCATGCCGTTTATTGAAGCAACCCAAGAGCTCTCTGTTATTACTTCCTTGTCAAGTGATGGTACTTAATTAAGACCGAAACTAGCATAACATGCATATAAATTCATCTACTACTTGGAATTGGCTATGGTGGATCATACAAGACTAACCCATTTCCCAATGCAATCCTCGTTCAACAACCCACCCAGAGAGGTGTTTGAGGGAAACAGGCACATTTGTTTGTTTTTTTGGAGGAGAAATGGCACATTTGTTTAACTCACGATATTTTTAATTTTTTGAATTTTGATAAGAAATCAAAACTTTCCTTTAATGGGCATACATTTTTGTTATTATTGAAAAAAAATGAAAACCCTTTAAAATTTACATTTGCCCCCTCCCCCCCCCCCCCCCCCCCCATTTTCTATTATTTTAACTTGTAAGATCTGCCAATATTTTTGTGCTTTTTTTTAAATTCAAGAGCTTTTTCTAATCCATGTGTTTTTATAATCTTAGAGCATTTTATAAAATGCATGGAAATTTTTTAGTTCCACAATATTTAAAAAAAATCTTTAACAGTTTTTAGAATTTACCAAAAAATTTAAAATATATGAATTTACAGACATTCTTAAATATATGAAAAAATGTAAATATTTACGGACACTTTAAAATATGGTAAAAAAAGAAATATATAAATTTACGGACATTTTAAAATATATGAACATGTAAAAAACTTATTTACATTATTTCCATTGACATAAATTTTTTAGGACTACATTTTATAAAACCATTAAACATGTTGAAACCATTTTTTGAGGAAAAATGATTGGAATATCGAATAAAAGAATCGCTCATGAGAACAGAAGTGGGCCTGACCAACCTCGCGCTATCTATGTGTTTGCTCTACATTCGGCCAACATGAGCGAGAGTTTTTTCTCATGTTACTCCACGTAACATGTGGACCCAATCATTGAGGCAAGATCCTAGGTTTTCAACCTGGAGAGGTGTTTGAGTAATCTCCATCTGTCCTGGGTTTTCACCCAGGAGAGGTGTTTGAGGGAAACGGCAGATTTGTTGTTTTTTTTGCAGGAGAAACCACACATTTGTTTAATTTATCCTATTTTTCTTGTTTTAACTTTTATAAGATTATGAAAAAAAATACGTGAATTCTGATAAGAAATCAAAATTTTCTTTTTCATGGACGTACATTTTTACCTTTTCTATTATTTTAACTTGTAAGACATTTTTATAATTTGTTCTTGCTTTTTCGAAATTCAAGAACTTTTTTCTAATATCTTTAACATTTTTAGAATTTACAGACATTTTTTAAATGTATGAATTTATAGACATTTGAATTGACCGACATTTTTAAAATATATGAGCAATTTTTTAATTATATGAATTTATTGAGATTTTCAAATATATGACCAATTGTTTTAAAATAGATGACATTTTAAAAACTTCTTTACATGATTTTCATTGACGTACATTTTTTTAGGTCTATATTTTTTAAAATCAGCGAACATTTTGAAGCCATTTTTACAGGAAAGATGGCTGGATGATCGTAATCCACAAAAACTCCTGTGCACAGATGTGGGCCTGCCCAACCACGCACTGTCTATGTGTTTGTTCTAGAACCACGCAGGGAGCTCCTTGGGCGATATATATGGGCTGGCCAACATGAGCGTCAGTTTTTTTTCTCGTGTTACTCCACATAATGCTTGCACTCAATCATCAAGGTTTTTCAACACGGAGAGGTGTTTGAGTAACTCCATTTGTCATGGGTTTTCAACACGGAGAGGTGTTTAAGGGAAACAGCACATTTTTTTTAGGAGAAATGGTACACTTGTTTAATTCATGATATATTTTTAATTTTTAGTTTTTAGAAGATCAAAAAAAATTAATACGTGAATTTTTATAAGAAATCAAAACTTTATTTTCATGGATGTACATTTTTATTATTATTGAAAAATCTAAAATATTTTAAATATAAGCTTTACCCCCCCCCCCCCTGCCCCCTTTCTATTAATTTAACTTGTAGCATCTGCCAACGTTTTTAACATCTGTGCTTGTTTTTTTAAAATTCAAGAACTTTTTGTACTCCATGTGTTTTTATAACCTTAAAGCATTTTATAAAATGCATGGAAATTTGTTATTTCCACTTTTTAAAATTCGTTAACATTTTCTAGAATTTACATACATTTTTACAATATATGAACAATTTTTTAGATATACGAATTTATAGAAATTTGAATTTAAAGACATTTGAAAATATATGAACAATTTTAAAAAATATATGAATTTATAGACATTTTTAAATATATGAATAATTTTTTAAATATATGAACATTTCAAAAACTTCTTAACATTATTTTCATTGACTTACAATTTGTTAGGACTACATTTTTTACATCAGTGAACATTTTGAAACCATTTTTGAGGAAAAATGATTGGAATATTGAAATCAACAAAAATCGCTCCTGAGCACAGAAGTGGGCATGCCGAACCTCGCGCTGTCTATGTGTATGCTCTACATTTTGCCACAACAACTATCGAATGGGAGCTCCCTGGGTGAGGTATATGGTATCGTGTAGACCCAACATTGAAGCAAGACCCTGGGTTTTCACACCGGAGAGGTGTTTGAGTAAACTCCATTTGTCCTGGGTTTTCACCTCGGAGAGGTGTTTGAGGGAAATGGCACATTTGTTTTTTTTTTGAAGGAGAAACAACACATTCTCACCGTTTGTTTTCCCCCAAAACTAAACATTGAAGTTTTTTTTAGAAAAGGAGGTTGAAATCACTGGCCTATGCATCCAGTGATACACACAACCTCTTATTATATTATTCAACAAAGTCTAACAAAACAAATACATAATATAATCAACCCAAAGCTACCTTCCCGATGACCTCTGTCGCTACACCTACAAGTTTGTTGATGTGTCCTGACCTCGCACCACACCATCTAATCCGGTGGCCGTGCTTGGCTGCCCAATGGTGAGTCAAGAGTACCAACCAGTTTAGCCGACCCTCAGCATGCACCGCATGTGCATGTTCTAGAATTCACTGCAACCATCTTCCACCGTCCCATCTTCATGTGACTAAAGATGCAAGCAGAATGGTCATATATATGATTCGCAATCTAGTCTCATGACTAGAAAGAATGTTTTTGCTTGTACCGAGTTACTGGTACTAACATGACAAAGAAATGATGAACAACTTTGATACACCTTTATTTGCAATTATCACGCGAACAAAATGATGTCCTCAAAAGGGGGTTCAAAACATAGCTAAAATGAGTCGGTTCCCACATTTCACACATCTTTCATGATGCAATGGACTTGGAGTGATGGTACGTATGAGCAGCAGAACTCGAACATCATGCATATCAAGTTCTTCTACTCTTTTAAGTTGGTTATTGTGGATAATTCAAGACAAATCTGTTTGCAAGTGCAATTTCCCTTCGACGAAAGACTCATTCAAACTTGTTGCCATTCTTTTCATGTGAGTTGACTTCAATATAAGATAGTATTTCCCATCAATTTTTGTTTCGGAAGGAATCATATATAAACCAAACATGCAATTAGGATGATCACATAACTCAGAAAGACATGACAAACAGTTCTTGAGTGGCTTGCTCAAGACATGTCCCATGCTCACGGTTTATCTATTTATTTCTTGAAAAGACCTAACGAAGAAAAGATATGCATAGAAATCCTATATATACTCCACTGTCTTAGGATGTCAAAGTGAATGTGATATGTCTCCAAATATGCTTATCTGTTTATCCAGCTTCAGTCTATCTAAAATATTGGAGGAAAACAAATATACATGTACCCTCTCCCCCCAAATCCATCTCCCAATGTTTCTGTTTAGTGGTACGAGTCCATTAACCCCATTACTGCATTTGTCGAGCAAGAGCTCATGTCTATGCCACCATTTGACCTTGCAATGATGTTGGAGTCCAAGATAATGGTCATGACCATCTGCGGGTCGCCTGTTCACGAGGGGAGAACAAAGACATGCCTTGTGATCGCCATGTTTGTGGGTAGCATCAGTGAAAGCGTTGCGCTTTGTTGATATGCTGACAGAGGCCAGCAACACCAAGGTTGTCTGCTTTGATCCCTCCAAGTGGTTGCCCATGCTCTCTCATGCTAGCTGTTCAAGCAGTCGGCGGGTGCGAGATGACGACCATCCTCATTGCTGTCTCGGTGTGCAAGATGATGTGAAGAAAGTCTCTTTCGCTCTGGTTCAGTGTTCATTTAATTGCTTCGTTAAATTAACCTGTGAGCTCAGTATTGTACAGTCTGAACCTTAAGTACGAGTCGCTCAGTAGTGTCGACTTGTAACGTACAGGTTCAGGTTGCAAGTGAGTTTCGAAGTCTAACGCTTTGATTTATATTATGTGAGATGGCACACACAATGTGTGGGTCGTGGCGTGCTTAGGAGAGTATTTTGTTACAGTATTCACCAAAAAAAGAGAGAGTACTTTGTTACGTGTGTTCCTTCTTCGTGTTCATCTAGCCCTGCGTGTGTCCAGATTCCAGCGCTGGGATCTAAGGCCTGAACTCACATAATGGCCCAATCTCAGCTTCCCTGTCGTGTTACACCTCGCGTCACTTTTGTTCTTCTTTTCTCCTTGGAAAGAGGGTCACATCTGTTCTGGCGCTCTCTCATTTCATCCATGGACTGGCGATCTTGCTGACCTGAAAAAATGGATTACAATACATCAACGATCATTGTCGCTGTCTCGTACAGTCAAATCCGCCGCTGTATTCAGAAAACTTGAAGTCACGGTCACTGAGCCCACGTGCATATATTTTGGGAGACGACTTGTCATACATTAGGTTGGAGACTGCACTTGTTCGACTCCAATTCATCGCACGCCAAGAATCAAAGGTCCCTTCTCACACGCAATCCTGGTTCATACAATCATACTGATGGTTGGGCGGCAATGCTGGTTTCTGGGCAGATGGCTGCAGCATGCTGAATCAGCCTTTCACAGGAGGAATTAATACAGCTTCAACTTGTTGAGAAACTTTGCTGTACTCTGCAGTTTGGAGCCCTGCGGAAGGATCTTGTGAATTTTTTTTCAATAGTAGGCTATGCTTCTCCAACTATACTGTACTCGATCGAGTGTTGTTGGGGACGATCTGCTATGTATTTGGTTTTCTGCTGCTTTCCCTTTCCTCTGTCCAGTGTTTGCCGTTGCTGGCTGCTTGCGAGGGAGGACCGATTCAGCAGGAAAGGCCACGCTGCACACACTTCAGTGAAGAAGCAAAGGATGTTCTCCAGTAAGTAGTACTTTAGTTTATTGAGAAATGTATAACAGCTCTCGGGTGCCTCTACACCCTCATGAACAGTAAATTCATATAAAATTGAAAAAATATCAAAAAATTCTGAAACTTTCAAGGATCAAATATTATCAAAGGTTTGACGTTCCTGCAAAGTTTCACCAACAAATAACCTTCATGGAGCCCTCACCAAAGAAAACAAAATCAGTGCTCAAAAATGTACATAAACTTTGAACAATGATTTTGTTTTTTTTATTTGAGTGCTCTTCGAATGTTATTTTTAGCTAAAACTTTGCAAGCATCAAAAGTTTCATGAAGCTCGATGTCCCAAAGTTTTAGATTTTTTTAAATTAGTTTTGAATTTACTGTTCATAGAGGGTGTAGGGGCACGGGCACTCGGGTGCTTAGTTTATTTTCCCCGTCCACAATTATAAGATGTTTCATGAATGCACTCATGAGGCTACTTTAGTTTATTTCCTCTTTGCATTGGCTTTCCCTGAGTTATTCTGATGACCTACTGACTGAATGCTTACAGTTTTGATTTCTCTAGAAAAAAAAGACATTGGTAAATGTGGTTATCATGAGCACGGGAGGAAGGATGATTTTGATTACTGAACTATCAGAAGTATAAGGAGATGCTAGTATCTAAACTGGAGAAGACAAGGTTAAGGTTGTCACCTCTCGACATGCGGTTCCACCTCCGTGGTCTGATTGGGTCCGTTCACATAAAGGCGGTTCATACGTCCACTAGCTTACTTGCTCGTGTATCAATGGATTGATATAACGCATATGGACCCTCCAAACACATTTAAACACAGCGGTAAATGCATATGGACCCTCCAAACATATGGACCCTCCAAATACTAGCTCCAAACACTAGCTTACATGTATTTTTTTGATTTCTCAGCACATATGACATGTGGTAGCTATGATTTAGATTTAACTTATAATTACGTGCGAACTCGTGTAAATGTGTATTCTTGATCTTGCAACGGTGATCTTGATTTTATCTTTCTTCCGTGTAAGAATTGAAATGTTCATTTTCGCGGAGGAAAGGTGGCATATTCAGACCGTTCCATTTATGCATGTAATCAGTTTGTTTAAATGTGGACCTTTCGTTTCAATCTTCTTTTTAGTGAGATCTATTTCTCAACCATCTTCACCTTGAGCTCCGCCCATCGTCTCTCTCTCTCTGCTAAATCCATCACCTACTCTGGCCAGTTTTGCACTGAAAAAATAGCGCGCTATAGCGCTGCTAATAGCATGCTATAGCGTGCTGAATTCTCTCTCTAAATAAATCGATGTACCATGTCTCACTAATAGCACGCTATAGCGCGATATAGCACGCTAATAGCGTATTTTAAGGCTCATGCTATTTTTCTATAGCGCGCTATTTCTTAGCTTCTTTTGCATGTGGAAAGTGAATCCAGCCGATCCGGTTCTAGCTGAAACTGAGTGGTGGTGAAGAATCAAGTAATGCCAAAACCAAAGATTTTTTTCTCTCACTTGTATATATTTATTGGGCCTTATATTATGCAGTGTACTTGCTTAATAAAGAAATGTTAATCAGCTCCGAAATACCTTGCTTAATACCATCACACGGATGCTATGATGTTCTTCACAAGGAGCTGAAAAGATAGCTAAAATGAACCAGTTCTCATGTTTCACGTGCCTTTCATGATGCAATGCACTTGGAGTGATGGTACGTATGTGAGAACTATCATACCATGTATACTAAAGTCTTCGACCGTGTCATTGGACGCTAACCTAAACATGCAAGTAGGATGATCACCTGATTCCATAGTCTAGTCACATGATAAAATAAACATTTTTTGAATGACTTGCTCAACACATATCCCATGCCCACAATTTATTTTTCTTCCTAAAAAGAGGTATCAAAGACAAGAGATGTGCAGAAGTCCTATATATATATACTCCGCGGTCTTGGGATGTCAATATGAGTGTGATATGAGTTCAGATTTGCTCCCTTTCTATACATCTTAAGTTCATCTAAAATATTGTAGGAAAACAAATACATGTATCTTCTCGCGTCTAACAGCTCCAACCATCGTGCTCTTTGGTGGTACGAGTCCATTCGCCGCGCCATTCCCTTTGTGAAGCGGGAGCCTGTGTTTGCGCTATCAGACAATGAGTGAATGACGCTGCAATCCTAAGCTCCTCCTGCTGATCATGGGCATCATAGTCCACGTTTTAGCTGTCGATGAGGTCATGGTCATGAACTTTCGCACCTTGGACGTCGACAAGGAGCACAGAGACTTTGTGGGCAAAACAGTCCAAGCAGGGTGCGTTGATGGAGCAATAGACCGGTTCTTGTAAATCGTTTTTCGGAAATGTAGTGTGATAAATTTCATAGTTATATGTCAGAATCTATATTTGTTATATATAGAGAATAGGAGACATGTCGTTGACAGGTGGTACCAGACCCTGCGTCTAAGAAATGAACTTAGAAAAAAAATAGACCTTTTTATCAAATTACTTTTGAAAAAACAATAACTGGCCTCACTACTGTTCCCTAGCCCTCGCCCCCGCGTAGGTTGTTGCATGCTGACGGCCACGTGCAGCAAGAGAGCTCGAGGAGATACGGAGACGCCGTCTCAATCCTAGCCGTCTAGTCTGTCATCCAACGCGGGAGGCCACCGGCGCGGCACAACAGAGATCCTGCGGTTGCGACTAGGTTATTCATCCAGTCTTTACTCATCATTTAGTGCTCGTTGCTCAGTCTTCTTGTACTAGTATGGAAGGGATATGTAGCTGCCGCGAGGAATTCCTGCACCTATAGTATTTAATCGGATTGCTAGCTGGTTTGTTACTGGGATACATCATGTAGGTGGAGGAATCAGGCTGTTGGATCCAACAGTGGAGAATTAGCATAGACAAACCTTCGAATTCGATGGCGTTGAGAAGTGTAGTGGATATCTGCTTTGTTTGCAGTGTCAGAGATTCCTTTGGTCTGAAAATTTGTCCGACTTGCGATATCCACTGGATTAGCAAGCGATGCCTGAGTTGCCGATTAGCAGAGACTCTTAAACTGCAGGAATCTTATACAAGGGCATCTCATGTGAACTTTTTCCACCCCTCATGTTTTTCTCCTTTCGTATTCCAATTTCTCGTAGAACTTCCAAGTTGGTCTAGTTCAGTTGCAAATTTGAAATGATTGGGTGTCGTACCATTGTATCATAGTTTTTGTTTGAATTCTGAATTTTCTAAACCATTTCCTCGTTTTACGTTGATTTCCACATTGTTCAAGGCTTATTGGAATTCCTCTTGCTCCAGATGTTTTTGAACTTTCAGCTCACAAGTAACCAGTCACTGACGCAAAATGGAGGCTCCTGATTCGACAAACATTTGTCTTATTTGTCTCATGCCATCTTCTTAAATTGGAATGGACAATCAATAAAGTGAGATGACAGAACCATGGCCATCATATATTCATCATCATCTCATTCTCATAGGATATAGACACGACCACGCTCTCTTAATGACGATGCCAAAAGTTCATAAGACAGAAACGACAACACCACAAATTTATTTCTAATTTGTTCAACCAGACTCAGCTGCACCAGGAACATGCTATCATTTTTTATGGTTTCATCACTACTTATCAAGATTTTTTAATAAGTGTTTTTGATTTACTGAAACCCATCTGGTGTGAACAATGCTCTGCTTTTAGTGCTCGAGGTTGAAGTAGCAGAATTAGAGGATTCCGGTATGTGGTGGGCAGCTAGAGCACTAGCATTTGAGCAGTAGATAGTTACATTCCGATGCCTCCTTTGTGGTTCTTTTGTGGTGGCCCAAAGGGTGAGTGCATATGACACTTCGTCTAGTATGCCACATCATTTTCTTCTTGTGGAGTATGTTTTTTTTTTTTGGAGAAGAGGGGATCCCTCCTTTTTTCTATTATAGGAAACGAATCATGCCACATCCCTTCTAATTTCGATGTATATTGAAAACAGTTATTTTTTGGTTCTTGATTGATGCAAATGCATCTTTTCTTCCTTTATTACCACTACTCCCTCCGGGTATATTAGGCCTAAGAGCAGCACATGCATGTCCCATTTTATAAGGCCTTGCTTGCTTCGAAAAACCACACATGCAGTTATTTCATGAGTTATTTTACAGTGCATCCGGTCGATATGGACCGCCTCGGAGCGAATTCGACGATCCTGATCCGATGCAATACGCTGATGTCACATGTATTATATCAGATCTCGAGGGGCATTTTGGGAGAAAAAATATTTCGAACTGATCAGATTTTGCTTCCCCTTAACATCATCAACATGGCGAGGCAAGCTAGTATACTGCGTATTAACTACATGCAGCTTCTGCTTCCCCTTAACATCACTTGTAACCGGATTTGTAGAGGATAAACACTCCCAGTAATTTCTCAAGAATATCACTGAGTCTCGTATAGTAGCCTCACCTTTGTTGTGAACGAGGTCATCTCTCAGGTGCCAACCCTCCACAGAACCAGCATAAATTTTTCCTTCATCTCACCAGAGCACATACTCAATCTTTGCAAAAGCCAATCCAGGAAGAAGGGCATGATAGATTTGTCTTCCGACAATTTCCATATTTTACTCATTTCCTCTCGAAGAGCTCTCTGTTTTGTGCAAACAACAGTAGCATGGTGTGCGTTCTCAACAGCAGCTCCACATACGTTGCATATACCATCCAATTCAAGAGTCCTCTTGTGCTTATTTTCCTTTGTAGGGAGAGAATCGGTGGCAACCCTCCAGGTAAAGATACGGATTTAATGCGGTACCTTTGCCTTCCACACTAGATTCCATAGGCTGTCCCTAGCATTATTGGGATTTTTCGAGGAACCTTCACTAGATCCACCCTGCAAAGAAACTCCAAGCTGATAAGCACTTCTAACCGAGAATATACCGTTCTTCTCACAATTCCAAGCCAGAATGTCTGCCGTAGGTTTTGGGGGAAGTTTGATCTTTTATATTTCTTCCGCGTCAAAGTTAAAGAAAAAAACGTCTATGATCTGCTTGTTCCACCCATTAGATTGAGGGAACAATAATTGGTTTACCCATCTTAGTCGACTTCTATTCTTCTTGGATTTTATGGAAAGGCCAGACTGCCGAGGTATCCAGTTATCCTGAAGGATTTGGATACTCCAACCATTACCCACCCTCCATACTACTCCCTTTTTCAAGAGTTCAAGCCCATGTTAAATTCCACGCCACACAAGAGAAGCATCGAAGGTGAAGACCGTGTCCAACAAATTTCCTTTTGGGAAGTACTTTGCTTTTAGAACCCTTGCATAAAGACTGTCAGGTCTTTGGACAAGTCTCCATGCTTGCTTAGCGAGAAGAGCCTGGTTGAAAATATGCATATCACGGAACCCAAGCCAATCCTCACACTTTGGTTTTGTCATCTTTTCCCAGGAAATCCAGTGCACTCTTTTTTTATTCACCTCATCCCCCCACCAGAAGTCACGCACCAGCTTCTCATATTTTTCACAAAAGCCTGCACTCATTTTGAAGATGCTCATGGTATGAGTAGGCAGGGCTTGAGTAATGGAATTGATTAAAATGTCTTTTGCCCCATAGGACATGAATCTTTCTGCCTAGTCCCTAAGTCTTTTTGTGAACCTCTCAAAGATGGGCTGAAACTAAGAGTCTTTCATTCGGCCTTCAGGGGTAGGAAGACCGAGGTACTTTTCCTCAAAGGTAGAAGAGCTGAGGTCCAGGGTATGCATGATCTCCTCCTGGACCTGAGCCGGACACACGCTACTAAATAAAATGGAGCATTTACTTGGGTTCAACAATTGTCCAGTGCCTTTCTGGAAAACATTGAGGGCCGACTTGACACTCTTGGCTTGATGCCCAGTTGCCTTGAAAAACAGTAAACTATCATCTACAAAGAGAAGATGAGATATACCTAGAACGCCCCTCGCAACCTTCAGAGGAGTAATATTAGATATAGAACATTCAGCTTCAAGCGCACAGGACAAACCTTCAGCCAGAAACAAAAAAAGTAGGGGCTCAAAGGATCACCCTGCCGCAGCCCCCTGGAAGGTAGAAAGAGTCCAGAATTTCCCCATTCAGTTTGACAGCATATCTAACTGACTGGACACACGTCATAATCCATGACACCCATTTTTGGCAGAAACCAAATTTTAGCAAAACCCCATCCAGAAAATTCCATTCAACTTGGTCGTAAGCTTTCGATAGGTCCAGTTTTATATGCACAATGATTGCCCTTACATTCTTACTCTGCTGGATCTTGTAGAAACACTCTAAGGCAATCGAAGCATTGTCCGAAATTAATCTTCTAGGGATGAAAGCACTTTGAGATTCTGAAATGAGTTCCTCCAGGAAAGGTCTGAGGTGATTTGCCAAGCATTTTGAGATAATTTTATAAATCACGTTGCAGAGGCTAATCGGCCTGAAGTCTTGTAATTTCTATGGTGATTTTCCTTTAGGGATGAGGACAATCACAGTATCATTTATTCCCTCAGGCATGATGCCACTGGCAAAGAAATTTTTCACCGCATCAGTTACAACTTGCTTCAACTCACCCCAGTTTTTCTAGAAAAATCTTGCTGGAAAACCATCCCAGCCCGGGGCTTTCAAGGGACCAATTTGAAACAAAGCGTCACTTATCTCTCTATCAGTAAATTCCTGGCATAAGGCTTCGTTAATCTCCTGAGAAACTTTGTCGTCAAAGAGATCGAGCAAAGCTTCGGGTTCCACTTTACTGTCAGCCTCATAAAGTGTCTTGAAGAAATTTGTCGCCATTGACGCGATCTGTTTCTTGTCCTGGACACAAGCACCATCAGAATTTTTTTAGCCTACTTATGCTGTTTTTCTTATGACGCCAAGAAGCCTTACATTGAAAATATTTGGTATTTTGTTCTCCCTCACGAATATCAGTAACCCGCGAGCGTTGGCGCCAAAGCATCTCCTCCCTATACAAGTATTCGTCTAGCTCACGCGAACATTTCTGAATTAGAACATCCCTACTGGTAGATGGAGTCATGTCCCAAAGTTTATCAAGTTGTCGTCGCAGTCTTTGAATTTTGTACCTGACCGATCTGAACTTCCTCCTGCTCCAACCTTGTTAATGTTGTTGAACTCCTTTTAATTTCTGCACCACTTTAAACAGCCCAGAACCATGACCATTGTTGCCATTCAAGGCACTCTTAATTTCGTTCACAAGGGAAGGTTCTCTCTACCACATATACTCGTACATGAAAGGCTTCTGGCCACCCCACACATTTGCCTGACCAAAATAATTAAGCTGGAGCGGAAAATGGTCAGACCTTTGGGTGGTTATGTGAGTAACAGTAGCTTGTTTGAACAATCCTGCCAACATGGAGATGCCACAGCACGGTCAATCCTAGCTTTGACATTTTTATCACCTTGTTATTTGTTATTATAGGTCCAAGGCTTCCCCTTGAATCCCAAATCATGCAAGTTACAAAAATTAAGCATACTACGGAACCTTGCCATTTGCCCTTCAGATCTTTTCGTTAACGAGAAGTGTTCCGATTGCCACATCGTTTCGTTAAAGTCCCCGATTAACATCCATGGTTCACTTGCATTAGGTTTGATCCGTCTCAACAAGGACCACATAAGGTGTCTATCCTGCGCTCTTGGTTCGCCATAGACAAAAGTTGCACGCCACGTAGGACCTTACTTATTCTGCCTCTCATATCATACTCAACTGAATTGTGGATAGATTTCCATATGCATATTGTTGTCTGGATCTTCTGCCTCCTTGGTGTCTTTCTTCAGCAATGCTAGTGGGTGTTGTTGATATTCGTAGTCATTCTGCTATGCTGATGGATGTTGTTGTTGATATTACTAGATACTATACCACATTGCACATGGTCATCCTGCTCTTCTGCTTAAGTTGACAAAGCCCGTCGATGAGATGTACATATACGAGCATGAGTGCGAGTGCTCCATACATATTTCTTGCAAAACCATGCTTCCTTGCAGGTTGCCAAGCCGTTGTGGCGATTCCGTTACTGACTACGGAATACATACAATGAGCAATGGGTGAAAACTCTAGTGCGTGTAACAGTTTGCTTGTCACATATTACCAAAGCTGAATCAAGACATCAGAGCTGAATCAAGCCAGCCATCAACTCTTCATCTTCAGATTTTCTTTTGTTCTTTTTCAGAGGGGAGCAATAACGATTTTGTTTTCGGAAGGGGGTATAGAAAATCAATAAAAGGAGACTTAAAGCTGATTGCTTAGTCAATCGCCAAACTGAGATGAATAATTTTTGACTTTTGCTTGGGCAGGCGGCGGAAGGAAAGCCTTTTGGTATGGTGAGGTGTGTTTTGCTTGGCTGTTGCGGATTTTTTTTGAACGGTCACCGGGGGGGGGGGGGGGGGGGGGGGAGCTTCCCCACCTGAATATATTACCACTCAAAAGAGGAACGAAGAATTACATCAGTAGTTCAGTTTACAACAACAGGTGTTAATGAAAAGCAGCAGAGAGGAAATTAAGCCATTGCTTAGCAGAGATATTGTCTTCTTTCTTTTTGAACCGGAAGACCCAGAGGGAGAAATCTTCTACAATGTTACGTATTGTAGTTCTGTGGGAGTGATCCTCGTTTCTGAAGATGAGGGCGTTTCTCGAGTCCCATATCTTCCATGTAATAGTCAGAGCGACCGAAGGCCAGATGTTGGGGTCGAGGCCCATAATCATTGGATGTTGGTGCAAATCATCCAGGGAGTTTGGCAACGGCAGACCCAAAGAAGACCAAACCTGTGCTGCGTAGGAACAGTTGGAGATGAGATGGAGAGCATCCTCATGCGGGTCTTGACACCTGGGGCAAGCAACTGATTGGGCAATATGCTTGTGAAACATGTTGGCTTTCGTGTTTAGCCGATCGCGGAGGAGAAGCCAGGCGAAGATCTTGACTTTGATTGGTACGTTGGAGGCCCAGACAAAGTCGTGGTGGGGGTCGTCGTAGTCTTCAGCAAGAATGGAGGAGTAGGCGTTCTTGGCAGAGAACGGCAGTCCATGGGAGAGGGACGGCAGTCCATGGATTTGAATCGAATGGCGGTCTATTCCATGAGCTGTTTTGGCAATGGAATGTTGCTGTCCAGAACTGACTCTGTTTCAGTCTTGAGTAATGCAGCAGTAGAACTTACTGACCGTGTGATTGAGAATTATAGTTTGACTACTTCTGGCCAGGCGAATTCAGGCCTAGGTAAACAGCTTCAGTTTATGGTTTGCACGCAGAAATTAAGCAGGGGTACGCCTTCCTCTCAAGGATTTTTTTGAGTGTTTGTTATCTCCTTTTGTTTATAATGCTCCACAAAACTCCCTCACCGTCGCCCTGGGTTGTTGGAGGCTGCTTCCGGAGATCATTGCTACCCGAGAGCCCTGTGTCTCTGCTCTGCCTGTACAGCAGCTAGTTAATGTGAGACTGTATCCTTGTCTCTTCAGTTAATTAACCTGAAGCGCCTCCTGCCCTGTTTGTAGCTTAATTAGCTTAACTAGTATTTTTTTGAAGGGGAGTATAGACAATCATAAAAGGAGACTTACAGCTAATTGCTTAGCCGATCACAAAACTGAGATGAATATTTTTCAATTTTGCTTTGGCAAAATGTTTGGCGGCAGAAGAAAAGCCTTTTGGCCTGGTAGGTGAATTTTGCTTGGCTGTTGCAGATTTGAATTGAATGGCAGTCTATTTAATGAGCTGTTTTAGCAATGGAATGTTGCTGTTCAGAATTGACTCTGTTTCACCCTTGAGTAATGCAGCAGTAGAGCTTACTGACGGTGTGATTGAGAATTATAGTTTCTCGCCAGGTGAATTCGGGCCTAGGTAAATGGCTTCAGTTTATGGTTTGCAATACTAACGCCTAGCATCCTAGACAAGAGCAGTTTCTGGCACTCCTTACGGCCGACACAGCATCATTATCATCATGTCTTTCAAGCATAAAGTACTCATGGTCCTAGCGAGATACTTCCCACGGCATACAGAAATGAAGCAGGGGTAAACGGCTTCTTGTCTAGGATTTCTGTAGTGTTTGTTATCTATGCAGCCCCTTGTAGTCGGTCAGCGCTCTGCTTCTATAGTATTGTTGTAATGCTCCACAAACTCACCGTCGCCGTCGCCCTGGGATGTGGAAGGCTGCCACTGGAGACCATTGCCACCCGAGAGCCCTGTCCCTCTGCTATGCATATACTATCAGCTAGTTAATGTCAGGTTGTATTCTTATTTCATCAATCAATTAAACTGAACGCGCCTCCTGCTCTGTTGGTAGCTTAATCATGCTTGCTAACCTGATTAGTTCTCTAACCATGCTGCTTCCATTTGGACTGTGGGCATTATGTACATGGAGTGGTGTACGGGTGCTTTGGCAAGAGGTTGGTTATCCCCGCCCGTGTGATCAGGAGAAGGGAAGTGTTTTCTGGTGTCGTGAAGAGAAGAGGTTTCAGTGTCGGTGAAGGCGAGGAAGAAACTGAAGATGTAGAGCAATCAGAACTGATTCGCTGTCATAGATTTGGGCTGTTTCAGAAGTGGGAGGTTGTTGTTGTTTGAGAGCTGCAGCTAGTACTGACTCTGTTTCATTCTGATAATGCAGCAGTGGCCTGAATGTTTGGCACAAGGCACATCCCAAGAGCCATGCATTTGCATACTATACTTTTCCAATATCTTACACTTCTTTATTTAGCATTGGCCTGTCTATTGTAAGACCTGAATGGGTCATGCATTATTATGCTGGACTGGGTCTACTCTTAGCCATGCAGATGTCATCGCCAAACTACAAAGTCATTCACGATATTTTTTCCATTAAACCATGTGCTCACTTCTATCCAAGTAGCTCTACTATGTGACACACTTTTATTGTGTACTCACATGATAAACAAATGATAACGGCTCCTGAATGCATGCTTAACCGTTGCCACCTATCACATGCTAACCTGAATGTAAAAAGATCCTAACAAAGACTGCAGACATATAAGTCAGGCCTATATATATATATATGTACTCGATCGCCTAACTTGCCTTAGCTAGGATGCAAAAGTGTGTTATATGAGAGGTTTCATATATTATTTTATGCTCTATTCCATTTCTATCAATCTGTTTGAAATACTGGAGGAAAACAAAAGATCACAATAAATCTTTAGCTTCGCTTCGGTCGCCTCCACTTCTTACGTCATATGTCTCCGATGAAAGCACCAACGGAAAGAAGAAACCGAATCCAGCCCACAACATGCACCAAAAAGATTTTGGTCACCGCCATGCGCCTCACCACTGCTCGCGTGTCCATCCCAGGTCTTCCGGTCACTGAGGATGTCAAAGTGCGTGTGACATGGATTCAGATTTATTTTATTGTGTTTAGCTTCAGTCCAGATAAAATATTGGAGGAAAACAAAAATGCAAGAACCAAGGAGGTGAGGCGAAAATAAGCTGAAAGCAACCAACAATGTCTTATTTTGCTTTGCCCACTTGCAATAGTATGCCTTCCGTTTGCGGAAGATTATACTCATAGTACTAGAATTGGGAGTTGCGAGGACGTTGCCAGCCTTACTGCTGTAGGAGCAATTGATGGTGAGTTGGACATGAAGAGAGAGTTAGATCAGTCGACGAGTCCGGCCAAGAATGAAAGTGATGTTTCCCAAAGATAGGATAGAGCTTCTATTCTATGTTTTTCCTTGTTTTGTTTCCTTCCTTTTTTTCCTCTCTCCCTGTACTATACTTTTTTATTAATAGAAAATATACATAGGACAATTGTTCTACCGCCAGGGCCTAAAAAGATAGAGAAATAAGAATGCAACGTCCGAAGATGTGTTATTTTGATGGATGAGTATGCTATGCCTGAGGGGTATATCAAATCTATCATAATTATCTATGAGCTGAACTTCCTGAGTGATGAGCTGAATTGCTGGTGTGCTTGGGCTGAGAGTGGAGTATGAAAGCTTTCCAATGAATCGTTGATTGGCGAATAAGCAAACCCCCTCCCCCTTCCAACGTTGTGCATCGAGACTCCCGCCTTGCCACCCCACCGGGCCCCACTGCACCCCGCCCCACTGTAGATGGTGAGGGCAACACTCCTCCACGGCCTGAGCTAGGGACCGGCAAGGGCGCGACACCACGGCCGCCGCCAACGCCCGGCGGCGGTGCTCCCCGGCGCGGCCAGTCCCGGCCGGCGCGGCCTGCTTTTTCCCCGTCGGCGGCGCTGCACCGCGACCCGCCATGACCCCAAGCGGTGGGATGCGCTGAGCTCGACCAGTTCCAACGGATCAAAGCCGAGGCGCACGTCTCAGAAAAACACTAGGGCACTGGGAGGCAGACGGCAACGTCGATCGCACGATGCATGCGTCGTCCTCCTCGCTATCACCCTGGACCAGACTTGTCTGGGCCACATACCCAATAGTCCTCAGCCCAGCGAGACTAGACGGCCCAACATCCAAATCGAACCCCCTTTGGCCCAGGAGCGATTTCAAACGCTCCTGGCGAGCCGTCCTGATCTGGGACACCGTGATCGCCGGCCTTGCCACCGCGGTCACCTCTGGCGCCGATCTAGGCCCTGCCCGACAAGGTTTCTTTCGACGCGTCACCGTAGTCCACGAGTCCGGCCGAATCAAATCGAAAAGAGTTAGATTCGGTAAACTTACCTTAGGCAGGTGGCCCTTCCATGGCCGGATCGCCGTCGCCGCCGTTCTCCGATGAACCACACGGCGCAGCATCTCCTTCTTATCTCCCGCGTGAAGCCCAACCCTAGCCGGATCACCGAGGGGCGGGACTTTGTCGACCGTAGTCATCACTTGATCTTCATCGTAACCGACATTGAAGAACTTGCACAGATGGTCGGAAGGCGTTGGCGATGGCGGCGTCGCATCCACCTCCTCATCCCCATCGTCCTCGTCGGCGAGGGCCCAGAACCGGCCCCCCATCCACCGATGGTCGCCGGAGGTCGCCACCACCTTCGCCGCGCACCCTCCTGCCCGGCCTCCGCACACAGGTCCTTCTCGCTGTCCTCGTGCTCACCGTTTGCTTGTGTCGCTTGTAAAACTAGAATATTGGGGCAACTGCTCGACACCCTTGGGGGGTGCGGCTATCTCATTATATATAAGTACCAAAGGGTACAAGTACAAGTACAACACGTATACATAAGTCTACGTATCCATATACAGTCTAACACCCTCCCTCAATCTTAACTGTGGCCTGAAGTACAAACTAAGTTAAGATTGCGCCTGCAGCCTACAAACTGTGGTTGTGGAAGAGGCTTCGTGAAGATGTCAGCAAGTTGATCCTTTGATGATATGAACTTGATGCTAAGCAGCTTCTGTGCAACACGCTCTCGAACAAAGTGATAGTCAACCTCAATATGTTTTGTTCAAGCATGAAACACTGGGTTAGATGATAAGTATGTAGCACCAATGTTATCACACCAAAGCACTGGAGAGTGAACTGAAGGAACTCGCAACTCCCTCAGCAAGGACTGAACCCAAATGATCTCAGCTGTCGCATCAACAACTGCTTTGTACTCGGCTTCTGTGCTGCTGCGAGACACCGTAGTCTGCTTGCGAGCATTCCAGGCAATCAAGTTGGGACCAAGAAACACTGCATACCCCCCCCCCCCCCCCCCGCCCCGTGGATCGCCGGTCATCAGGACTACCAGCCCAGTCAGCATCAGAGAAGGCCGAGATCTCATAAGACGGCGCACGCTGGAGAAGCAAACCATGAGATGCAGTGAGGCATATATATCGCAGAATGCGCTTCACAGCGGACCAATGGGATGTCGTGGGCGCATGAAGAAACTGGCAGACACGATTGACTGCATAAGAGACATCTGGTCTGGTGATAGTAAGATACTGCAGGCCTCCAACAAGACTGCGGTACTCAGTGGTATCATCAGAGGAGAGAGGGTCACCATCAAAAGCAGACAACCGATCAGTGGAAGACATAGGAGTAGCGACAGGTTTACACTGCAGCATACCAGCACGACGCAACAAATCCAGAGCGTACTTCTTCTGAGTAAGAGTGACTCCAGCAGAAGACCGTGACACCTCCAGACCAAGGAAGAAGTGCAGAGCACCGAGATCCTTAACAGCAAAACCACCACTCAATGCAGCCACAAGGCGGTCTGCCGCAGCATCTGAGGAACTGATGAGAATAATATCATCAACATAGACCAGTAGATACATCGTAACCTCAGGGCGTTGAAGAAGGAACAGTGATGTGTCAGCAGTAGAAGGAATGAACCCAAGTGCTCGCAAAACCGAACCAAGACATGCATGCCAGGCACGGGGAACCTGCTTAAGACCATAGAGCGCCTTAAAAAGATGACAGAGATGATTAGGACGTGCAGGATCCACAAACCCTGGTGGCTGACGCATATAAACCTCCTCCTCCAGAACTCCATGCAAAAAAGCGTTCTGCACATCAAGCTGACGGAGAAACCATCCTCGAGTAACAGCAAGGGATAGTAGCAGACGAATGGTAGTAGGCTTGATAACTGGACTGAACGTGTCTTCATAGTCAAGACCATACCTCTGTTTGAAGCCCTTAGCCACTAACCTTGCCTTGTAACGCTCAATGGAGCCATCAGCATGCCGTTTAACTTCAAACACCCACTTAGAGTCAATGATATTGACCCCAGACACTGGAGGAACAAGCTGCCAGGTGTCATTCTTCAGCAATGCTTGAAACTCCTGTTCCGTCGCGGCACGCCAGTGGGGAATGCCTAGTGCAGCCTGAAAGTGGCGAGGCTCAGCGGTGTGATCCGCAGCAGCATGAGCCATGCACGCGGCGAGCCACGCAACAGTCCCATCGGTCCGAATCTTAGGCTGAAAGACACCGGTCTAACTGCGCGTGCGATGTCGAGGAGCAACAAGTTGTGGTGACGACGCAGGGCATGATGCAGGCGGCGAAGAAGGCGACCCCGAGTCGCCAGGGCTCGCGCCGGAGCCACTGGGCGTTGGGGAGGCGGGCGGTGTGGCGCCCGACACGGCCACGTCGCCCAGGCCCACGCCGGAGCCGCTGAGCGCCGAAGAAGCAGGCGAGCCTGGGGTGGCTGGCCCATCGGGAGCCAAAGCCGGCCCAGGCGAGCCCGGCGTGGCTGGCCCAGGAGCAACCTCCTGCGAGGCCATCTCGGGCAACTCCCACGAGGCGGGCGAGGATGCCGCTCGCGGAGCGGGGTCGGGTGATGCCCGCGAGGCAGCCGCGGGCGCAGCTCTTGCGGGTTGCGGTGTACCGCCCGATATGCATGCCCCATGCACGCGATCGTCCTCCGGACGCGCCGGTGCTTGTTCTTGAAGGAGCTCGAGACGAGCGCCATGGCCAACACCTGAAGCATGGTTAGGGAGCAACACAGGAGCATATGCAACATCCACAAATTTATTAGGCAGAGGTGTGGTAGAAGAAGCGTCTGACATGAGAGTGATAGAGGTATTCGGAAGTGCACGAAGGGGAAACACATTCTCATCAAAAATAACGTCACGAGAAATGTAAACGCGATTGGTGGGAACATGTAGGCATTTGTACCCTTTGTGAAGGGAACTATACCCAAGAAAAACGCACTTTTTCGACCGAAACTCTAGCTTATGTTTATTATATGGACGCAAATGAGGCCAACAGGCACACCCGAAGACTTTGAGAAAGGTGTAGTCTGGGATTTCATTGAGCAAGAGTTCAAGTGGGGTTTTCATATTCAGTAGTCGTGAAGGAAGCCTATTGATCAAAAAATAGGCAGTGGAGAAAGCATCACTCCAGAACCTAAAAGGTACGGAGGCATGAGCTAACAAAGTGATGCCAGTTTCTACAAGGTGACGATGCTTATGTTCGGCAGTCCCATTCTGCTGATGCATATGGGGGCAAGACACACGGTGTATAATCCCAAGCTTGTTAAAGAACGAGTTGAGGTTGTGGTATTCACCCCCTCAGTCGCTTTGGACATGAATAATTTTTTGGCGAAGGAGACGCTCAACATGTGCTTGAAACTGGATAAACACATCAAACACATCAGATTTTTTCTTAATAAGATAGAGCCAAGTAAACCGACTGTAAGCATCAATGAAACTGACATAATAATTATGGCCACTAACAGATGTTTGGGCATGACACCATACATCAGAAAAAATAAGCTCAAGAGGATGTTTCACAACACGACTAGACTCTGAAAACGGGAGTTGGTGACTCTTGCCCTGCTGACAGACATCACAAATAGTTTCAGCAGTTTTATTTGACACAACTGGTAGCTCATGACGATGCAACACATGACGGACTATGGGAGCGGCAGGATGACCAAGTCGCGCGTGCCAATGTGTAGGCGAGACACGAACACCACTGAACGCCTGAGGAGAAAACTGCATGGGAGGTGCGGTTGGCGCGTCAAGTGCATACAAGCCACGGCGAAGACGACCGCTAAGCAGAACGGCCCTCGTGTCCCGATCCTTGATAAAGAAACGAAAAGGGTGAAATTCAGCAAGGACATTATTGTCACGAGTAAGTTGTGGAACAGACAACAAACTACGCGAAGCAGTGGGAATACGAAGGATGTTAGACAAATGCAGTTTTCGTGAATTGTGTGCAAGAAGGGATGCCTGGCCAACATGGGAGATGCGCATACCTGCTCCGTTAGCGGTGTGCACCTGATCATGACCGCGATATGGCTCCTGGACCGAGAGCTTGCTCATGTCGTTGGTGAGGTGGTTGGTAGCTCCCGTGTCCATGTACCACGAGGGATCAATCGAGTAGGATGGAGTACGCCCGTGCTCATGACCCACCACCGCAGCGGCCGCCTGTTTTTCATTCCCCTTGCCATTGTTGCCGAGGCCAAGGAAATCTTGCTTGTAGCGGCGATGACAGCGAGAAGCTACATGGCGCTCAATCCCACACAGCTGGCACGCCTGCTGAGCACCACAACTGGGGCAGCAAGCCACCGGCCGCGATCCCCCTGTGATGGACGGCGCGGCACCCCGTGAGGGCTGAGATGTGCCCGCCGGCTTGGCAGGGAGCGACGGCTTCTGCGATTTGCCACGGGTTGCGGCGTTAGCAGAGGCAAAACTCGGAGTAGATCGACGTGCTTTGATGCGCTGTTCGCGACCAAGGAGCCGCGCATACAGTTCCCGTGGCGGGAGAGGCGCCTCGCGTCCATGGACGTTCTCAATGAGATTGTCATAGTCATCATCGAGGCCATTGAGCACATGAGTGGTGAAGTCCTCATCTCCAAGGGGCTGGCCAATGGAGGCCAGCGTGTCTGCAAGTCCTGACATCTTGTTGAAGTACTCCGTGATGGTGAGGCCTCCAAGCTTGGTCTCCCCCAACTCAGTGCGGATAGAGTGAGCACGCGCCTGAGACTGAGAGGCAAAACTGCTGTGAAGTGCAGACCAAGCCTCCCGGGATGTCCCGGCGAAGATGACAAGCGACGACACGCTCGGAGTCAGCGAGGACTGGATGGCCGAAAGTATCGCCTGGTCTTGGGCCACCCACACATGATGAGCCGGGTGATACGGCGGCGGACACGGGATGGAGCCGTCAACATAGCCCTCCAAGTAGCGACTCCGTAGGAGAGGTAGCACCTGCGCCCGCCAGGATAGGTAGTTGTCCGGTGTAAGCTTCACCGGAAGAAGATGCGAGAAGTAGAACGGCGATGGCGCCGGAGCATAACCCGCATGGGGACCCATGTTCTGCCCATCATGGGGGGCGAGGGCCAAGGACGCCTCGTAGCCAGGACCGGAAGGGGCATCGACCGGACCAGGCGTGGCCACTGAAGACAGGGCGGGCGCGGCGCCGTAGGCCGCGCCATAGGGTGACGGCGCCATCTGTGACGGCGGAGGCATCGGCCAGGTAGAAGGCATCGGTGGCGCAGTGCCGTAGGTTGGTGCAGGGGCGCCGTACCACGGAGCGTAGGTCGGGGTAGCGCCATAGTAGGGCGGAGGGGCTCCGTAGGGTTGGGGAGCCGCCCCGTAGGCGGACGGCGAAGGTCGAGGGCGAGGCGCCACCAGTGGCGATCGGCGGCTGGGGCAGGCTCGGCCCGCCCTGCTCCTGCCCGCCCTGCCCGCCCTGCCCGCCCTGCAGATGGCTTTCAGCGGGCAGCGACGGCTGCCGCCAAGCCGTGGCGAGTGGGGGGGATGTGAGGAAGGGCGACGAGGGAGCGACGGGCGCGCCAGCAGGAGAGGAAGTCGAGGCGGCGGCGGAGTGCGCGGAGGCCATCGGGCTAGGCGGCGGCAGCGATCGGCGGAGGCGGCGGCGGCAGCAAGGGGTGCAGCGGAAGACGGGAACTCTACTCTGATACCATGTAAAATTAGAATATTGGGGCAACTGCTCGACACCCTTGGGGGGTGCGGCTATCTCATTATATATAAGTACCAAAGGGTACAAGTACAAGTACAACATGTATACACAAGTCTACGTATCCATATACAGTCTAACATCGCTGCCAACGACGGCGCTGTTGCCCCTACGTCGCCCCGAGCTTACACCACTGAGGCATCGTCCCCCGCTCCACGGGCGCGCGTAGGCAGAGTAGAGTAACTTTCTGACTAAGCACGCGCGCTCAGCCTAGCTAGAGCCCTGGACGCGCACTGTCCATGCTTTGCAGCGAGCATGGTGCGGGTTTCAACGCGCTTCGACGCCGGAGACCTCCAACGTTGCGTCGCCTCGTCCTCTGGCTCCAGTACGAGCGCCGCGAGGACGAGTTTGACCGCCGCTGCTGCTCGATACCTGTAGCCGGGCCGGACAACCTCGCTCCTTGAATGTGCCCGCTCCGTGGTCTTCCCCATGAAGTCCTCTGTGCGATGAATCTGGTACGGCGGTGATGGCGTCACCGGTCAACGTGGCCACGGACGGCAGCATCGACTCGCTCGTGGTCTTGTTCCTCCAAGAGCTCACCATCGCCAGCAGCTCCAGACCTTGCACGTTGATAGAATGCCCACATTAGAGATAAATCAAAGGGGAGAAATATATTGCTACATGGACTAGAACTAGTCAAAACCCATGCCGAGTCAGTGCAAAAACAGCTTTGGTTGACTTGAGGGTCGAAACTTGTCAGTGCAAAAGCAGCATCATTTAATTAGTTAGCTGAGTAAACATGGACCTAACTTGTTCACAACACATGTTATTTGAAGAATTGAGATTTCTTTACCTGATTCGATGCTTAAATCTTACTGTAAATCATTTACTTGGTAACATTATCATCACTTGCAGGCAATGTGTAGATTGCGATGTCAGAGTTGTCAGAGTAATTAAGTAACACTTCACTGGCCGGCCGAGTACTATAATTATGGAACAGAGGGAATGGTATTATGTAAGAAGATTCTGTGTCCTTTGGTTACTTTTGGTGCTAGCTGATTCAGCTGAGGTACCAGTGTGTTTCTTACTTTCTTTACAGCCTCATTTAGTCAGTCAATGAGCCACCTATCTTATTTTATAGACCAGTGTTATTATTATTAATGCTCTCTGCTAGCTACGTACGTGTGTACAAGTAGCTCTATACTAGTTTACGTTAGACCGTTACCTCTTTACACTGTCGCCTGTCTTTTTGCATCGCAAGTCTGCAGCCAAGCCCAGCATGTTTTCGGCCCTTTTTCAGCCACCGAACTATCAGATATGCTCACGCGGTAATGCTTTTTGGTGCACCGGTAACAGTCGCTGTGCTCAGGTTCAATAGGATATGGCTACATAGCGGCTGATGGTGGGCACATTGCAACGATGTCATGGTGATCGTGCGACTATGCGACTGGCGGGCAGTAACTGGGCAAATATACCCTCCATATTTTTCCGTATTTTTCTCCGACCAAAGGCTAGTCAAGCCAATGCCAAGCATTTTTTGTTACTCATCAGTCCTACAGTCTGGTTTTGTTAGACCATCCTTGAAGGCGTATTTTTGGTGCAGTTTACTCATGATCTTAAGACCTTTAGGAGTTTCTGCAGCATTTGATGTAACAAATGGAGTAAGTGTCATTTATTTCCTTGTTCCATGACGATGTCGACTGCTTAGGTCCTTTCAAGAGGAGAAAACACCGAAGACCAGAAAGAAGAAAAAAAGACCATTTTACTCTGAACTGGTGTGCATTTGTACAATGAGACGAGTATTAATAATGTCCAATTTTGAGCAGGTTTCTTTGCTATGATATGCTAAATATTAGTCTATCCATTTCATGCATCTTTCATGATGCAATGAGCTTGGCTTGAGGGATCAGTGGACGGTTCCATGTGAGCATTGACAGCGTGGAGTCTAGGCAGAGTGGCGCGGTAGGTCTCAGCGGCGGATGTGGGATGATGGACGTGCATAGGGAGGAGGCGTTGTCTGGCACCATGGTGGCGTCGATGGCAAGCCTGACAAGGTCAATGTGTCGGTACCTACTCTAAAGATGGATCGGTGGGAGACGGTAGCAGCAGCCTCTGAGAGTGCGCCAGACCGGTGTCTGCCCCAGTCCCGGCAATGCGGCTTGGTTGAGGCCTCTGGCTTTAGATGTTAGGCTTTGGTGCGAGGCCTGCTTGGTATTTTGCTCGGACAATCGGCACCCCTTCATCAACTACATATCTAGCGATAAATGTTGCCAAGGTGGTGGATTCAGATTTACTGATGTATTACTTGGTAAGGGCTTTGTGAATAATTAATAAAATGGGTCCATGTATTGCCCAGATGCAGAGGTTGAGAGTCATCCTCCTTTTTGAAAAAAAAATGAGCTTGGAAAACTGTCTGTTCTTACTTCCCAGTCTTGTGATGGAGTATGTTGAGAATTTATTGTAGAAAATATTGGATGGATGAATATTATTGTATTATTGATCCGACCCTATTTATAGAGTACAACATGCGGCGAGACTTGAAGTACAAGACAATTCATAGTATATTAAAACTAATTCTATCTTCATCTCTCCTTATCTCCAATTAAACACGTTTATATTCTAACATTCCCCCTCAGTCTTAGCGGAAGTGAAGCGGACGAGTACGACTGAATTTGAAGTCTTGTGCTTTCGTCGTCTTCTCCGCTGCGTCATCATCAACTGCGTCTTTGATGGGTCGACACCTAGGGCGTTGACTGTGTCCCCTTCTGGTGCCTTCCTTGTCACTCCTCTCTCTTCCCTCCCGCAGTCACAGCGAGAGTGGCGTGAACGTTGGTGACGACGCGGGTGCTGTTGACTGGAATTGTTGCCGATATGTTGCTGTAGACGTAGCCATTAATATCAATGTCGAGATAGCCGATCATGGTGATGTAGACATGGTCGAGGTAGTCGTGGTCGATGTTGGGGTCCTCGTGGATGATGAAGCCGCACAAAGCCTAGAGGCGCAAAAAATATGCGCTATGACGGAGCTGTAGATGATGACGATGCACCTTGCGGATGTCAGAGGGTGCTGTCGGCGATGAGTCCACCTTTTGCCAAGACCGGAGGAAGAAGCTCATCGAGCACACATCGTTTTTGCCAGAACCGTGTGCCCGTGAAGTGTTGTCACTGAAGTGACGTCGTGTCGATGCAGTCGTGTCGTCATGGATGACGCGGTCGATGCCGTCGTCGTGACGCGGTCATTGCTGTTGTCGAGGTCGTGTCTTGCAGAAAAGTCTGTCAGAGGACACTAGGTGTCCATCTTGTGGACGAGGTGGCAGCGGTGTGTTGACGATGATGCACTACAACAAAATTGACATACTGTGACGAAAATTCTCGTGACAATGGAGGAAAACGTCACCAAAAATCTTAATATGTGATGTTGTCGTAGGTGGCGTCACCAATTACCGCAAATCGGTGACGATAAACGTCACCAAATTGCCCCGACCTCTCAACACATCTGACTCCCAAATTTTGTGGTGTTTTGGTAATTTCCATGACGAGCCCGCTAGAGTCACCGAGTACTACGAATGTATGAAGATAATTTTTGGCATGTTACGTATTGTAGTCAGACCCACCATAGCTAGTTCTTGGGTTATTGAGCGATTGGACCAATGTGTCAATGTTGGCAGTGGGTCCTGCCATAGTTTTTTCAAAGGCTACCCAGTGTTGTAATTTTTTTTGTTATAATATAAAGAGGCATTGGCCATGGAAATACTTATACTATTTTTTTGTAAAGGTAAACCTTATTTTGTTCTTTCAAATTTAAATAGGTAGTGGTTGGGAAAAAAACTTGAATCGAGCACCCATGAGCTGATGTTGTTTATCTCAAAAATAAAAATGAAAATAAGGGAGCCAAGAGGAAATGAGTGAACACTATTTTCATATCTATAGCATAATAAATAGTGAGCGGGTATGCAAAAAAACCTTCAATGGTGCAGTCGTGAGCTAATGTTGTTACGTTTCTATCCAAAAGTTAAAATGGAAATATGAGAGTCAATGGGATATTTTTTAATTCGTATCTTATTTTAGACTATCTTATCTATAAAAAGGTAGTTGCCAGGCAACAAGCTTTTTTGCTCCAGGAGTTTGAACGGGCGAACACCATGATCTGCACCCATTATAAAACGATGCACACTAGAATTCAGATCCATCCACGGAGGAAAAAAATCAACTCCATGCGCGGGTCAGCCAATTTGGCGCTAGGTCTCACGCCATGCTCTATGCCTCCAAATAGAACCCTAGCCCCAAAAAATCCCCAAATACACCTGTGGCTGTACCCACTCGCACCTGACTCAAATCGCATCTCACAGGCGGCGCCCCCAAATCACTCGTCGCCAGCCGCGCCACCCGAAACCCCTCCCTGCCTCCGCCCTCTAGCCTACCGCCCCACCCAATCCCTCCCTGCTTCCCCGTCCCCAGCCACCACTACACCGCCGCCGGCCTACTCCATTTGCTGCCTGGTCCGACCTCCATGCTACCTCCACCGCCACTTCATGGATGACTTGTCGACCATCGCCTACTCCATCTCTGGCGCCTTCCTCAGCTTCGTTTCTCACCTCGTGCCTCACCAAGATCTGGACGCTGCCTCACCACCCCTCCATCACCCACTACTTGAGATGTAGATGGTGATTTAGAAGATTGGTTTCATCCGATGAGCAACAAGACGACGGCGGTGGGAGACCAGGTTTGACAGAGGTAACACAATGATGCAGACAGGCTAGAGGATGGGTCGGAAACTCTGCAAGGAACCTGACTACAGCACCATTAGATCTGCTCCCCTTCGAACTACTTGAGTGTAATATTTCGCTGCTTCCTTTTTCTTCCATAATTTCCTGATGTGGGATTTGTGATCTGGAATTTCATTCTTCTAACCACGTATTTGAGATCTCCTTTACCTAGTTGCAGTTCATGTAGATAAGGAGTAAGATCAATTTCCTTTGGTCTTATCAAAGGTATGCATGGTTTATACTTATATGTACCTGACTGTCTATAAATTTCTACAATGAATAATTTCAACTCAAGTTTCCCTTTTAAACTGCAAGATTATGCAATCTCCATCATGCTCAAGAACATCTAATATGTGACTAGACTCTACATTCAGAGTATTAACAGTGAAACTGTACTAGGAATAGCCTTTTATTAGTAACTATGCACAAGAAGTCAATATTCTGTGATTACAGTTAACAAGGTAAAGATATGTCGAGGGCTCGTATCATGGGCCATATACTAAAAGGTTCATTCAGATGCTAATACTTCTCGGTGAAAGAGAAAATGATTATGTTATTCCGTTTTATTCCCCTAATAACGCAGGCGCATTAATCGACTTCTCACTGTAGGTAGCAGGACTGGGTTTGCAATATCAAGATAATCTTATCAATCTTGCTATGTTGGTAAAGTCTGAAGCTCAATATTTTTACTACTTGCTTGTTGATTCTCCACTTTCTGTTTTGTTACAGTCCAGCAATATTGCAGTCCAGTACTCGACAATTCCTTACCTGGTTGTGCATGCCTAACATTTAAGGTCATCGTATCCTTTCTTTGCGCATAACTTGTATTTTATTTGTTACTAGAAGAACGCCCGTGCGTTGCAACGGGGCCACATTAACTTTAAGAGTTCAATATTACGACATTGGCGATTTTTTTTACCATCAAATCATCACACACACACAGACACACACTCTTCCTCCGTCTTCCTCACTCTCTATCCCCCTCTCCCTCTCTCTCTAACACACACACATATCCATCTTATTAGGTACGGGACCATAATCCATCTATTTCACACATACACGCTAGTGCATAACAATATGAATTATGTGTATTATATTTGTCACCAGAACTGAGGGAATTAATTTCATGTAAATCGACCAGCCACAGCTCCAAGAATACGCGGACGAGGTGGCTCGGGTCGGCGTCGGCGCCATCCAGCGCGGGCCACGGGCCCGCTTCCAAGTGCACGTGCAATGCATGTCTTCACAAATATTATAACCAGATATGAGAAATCACATGCATAGAAAAGACATTCTGATAGCAATTCAAATACCATACTCAATTGAATACCTAACCTGGACAATACTCTTATTTCTATGCGCCAAAAAAAATGGAATAGCAAAGCTAAGTATGCCTACATACGCTCAGATTATATATAAGAATCTTGCTTGAACAATTGCAACAAAGCACTAAGCAGCGATAAATTTAAATAAAAAATCCATTAACTATGCGGGCAACAGGCTTGTTACAACATAGAAAGATAGGAAAATGTCACCTCCAGTAATGTAGCGCAAAGGAGTGGAACGAAGCATGAATGAGCGGTTGTCTGTTCTTCTCCATGTACATGGATCAGCAGTAGAGGCCAAGTATATAAGTACTTGACCGAACTCCACACTCCACTCTTCGTGTACGGAGAGCCATGTCACCTTCTCGCCGCTGCAGCATGGGAGGACGGCTGGTTCACGTGACCCTCCAGCTGGGGGATCCATGGTGGCTGACCGTCGAGCTCGAGGCAGAGAAGTTGAGGGCAGTAGTGGCGAGATCCATGCCGGCCAACCGGGCGAAGAGGAGGTCGTCGGGGAGGGACACATCGGCAAGATCCGGTCACCACGCGACCTAAAGAGCAACAGTGATCTCCACAAGCTGTAGGCCGACGGCGTGCTCCATCCCCTGCGATGGGGTGACCATGGCGGTGGCCACAGCTCCTCATGCTCGCCTCGATCTTGGCGACACACCCTGAGTGTAGGAGGCAGCAACGACCTCGACGAAATCATGGCCTCCATCCCGGAACGCAATCATGTCGCTCTAAATAAATGGATTCAATCATGTGACTCTAATTACTTCGGATTGTTATGTGCACACTAAGCGGGGTGCAGTTAGGAAAGAAAATGTTCTCTAATTAAAGTGATTGAGTGATTTAAGGTAAGGTTAATTAATTTAGATTTGATTTTTAGTGATTGTTAGTAAAGTACGATGTGTCTTTAAAATCTTTTATTTGTTTCCTTAAAATATATTATTTGTTTCTTAAAGAAATTTGCAATAATGGAAGATATCGGTTGATTTGGATAAGTTAGTAAATTTAAATTCGTGATTGCGTGCACGTTTGGAAAGTGCTGATCTCCACAAGCTGTGGGCCGACGGCGTGCTCCATCCCCTGCGATGAGGTGACCATGGCGGTGGCCACAGCTCCTCATGCTCGCCTCGATCTCAGCGACACACCCTGAGTGTAGGAGGCAGCAACGACCTCGACGAAATCATGGCCTCCATCCCGGAATGCAATCATGTCGCTCTAAATAAATGGATTCAATCATGTGACTCTAATTACTTCGGATTGTTATGTGCACACTAAGCGGGGTGCAGTTAGGAAAGAAAATGTTCTCTAATTAAAGTGATTGAGTGATTTAAGGTAAGGTTAATTAATTTAGATTTGATTTTTAGTGATTGTTAGTAAAGTACGATGCGTCTTTAAAATCTTTTATTTGTTTCCTTAAAATATATTATTTGTTTCTTAAAGAAATTTGCAATAATGGAAGATATCGGTTGATTTGGATAAGTTAGTAAATTTAAATTCGTGATTGCGTGCACGTTTGGAAAGTGCTGATCTCCACAAGCTGTGGGCCGACGGCGTGCTCCATCCCCTGCGATGAGGTGACCATGGCGGTGGCCACAGCTCCTCATGCTCGCCTCGATCTCGGCGACACACCCTGAGTGTAGGAGGCAGCAACGACCTCGACGAAATCATGGCCTCCATCCCGGAACGCAATCATGTCCCTCTAAATAAATGGATTCAATCATGTGACTCTAATTACTTCGGATTGTTATGTGCACACTAAGCGAGGTGCAGTTAGGAAAAAAATGTTTTCTAATTAAAGTGATTGAGTGATTTAAGGTAAGGTTAATTAATTTAGATTTGATTTTAGTGATTATTAGTAAAGTATGATGTGTCTTTAAAATCTTTTATTTGTTTCCTTAAAATCTATTATTTGTTTCCTAAAGAAATTTGCAATAATGGAAGGTATCGGTTGATTTGGATAAGTTAGTAAATTTAGATCCGTGATTGCGTGCACGTTTGGAAAGTCCTGATTTGCAAGGAAAGAGCTGAGGGGTAAATAAACCGGTGAATAAGAAATCATCATCGAAAAAAATCTACGACGGTTAACCTACGGAAAAAAACCGGACGAAAGTGGTGGGACGAAAAAAAACCTGGAAGCGAGACTACCAACTGCTCCATTAGGAGTAGAGATATTTAGATTGAGGAAGTATTGTACAACTGCAATGCAAGTACACAATTAGCTGTATCTGCTGGAGAAGGTGAGTAAGCACACAGCTGATTAAAATAGTGTAGACACTACTAGTAGTTGCTTATGGCACTTAATTATACATATAGAAGGTGATGAACGGTCAAATTCAAAGCATGTCTGAATCACTTCAGAAATGAGAAAACATAGAGTTAATAGGAATTAGGTGGCCTGTAGTGGTTGGGTGATGACCTCTAGATACTGCATTATTCTAAGATTATTCACTATTTTGAATGGATGAATGGATGTCACTCCTTACTAAAGAGACATTTTTGTGTTTTGGTTTGTGATTTTTTAGTACATTACTGATATGTTTTTCAGTGATGTGTTGATCAAAACTTTTGTAGGGCCTGTTTGGATGGCAGCCCACAGCCGCCCTTCCAAAATATTGGCCGTTGACCAACAGGCTGGCAAGTGTTTGGATCGCATCCAAAGTTTCGGATCCCAGCCAAATTTTTTGCCGGCCCTTGCAATTCTATACGAGCGTGCAGGCGAGTTGTTGGCGGCGATTTCCTTCACCAAAAGGTTTACGCACCCTCATTTTGGAAGGGCTGGTGGGGGCTGAAACCAAAAAACCCTGTAGTAACCAAAGTGTCAAACAACTATACTTATGCAACTAACTATGAAAATGTTCAGTAGATTACTATAGTTCATTGTCATATGTTGCCGTACTAGACTCACTAGTTTTTCACATGCTATTTAAAACTTTTAAGTAGCAAGTAGTTAAAAGTACAACCTTGATATATGTAAATTATTTCAACTGACAACTATTTATACAAGTTTGTGTCTTCTTGTTTTGCCAAACTAATATACTATTTTATTAGCTCATTCGCATACCCGCAAATCTAGTTAATAATGTACTTAGATTCATAATTTGATAGATTGTATGCTTCTTAGTGGTACTCTTATATGTTTTTAGTTTGTATGTTTTCATCTCATTAAGATGCAACACACTATTGTGTTTCCTCAATTTATAGGCATCGAGGGGAGTTAGCCCTGAGACTTGAGGCACAAAACACAGCATTTGAAGAGATGCAAAAGAAGAATCAAGAAGAATTGGAGGCTTTGAAGAAGAGCCAACAAGAGAAGAATGAAGCCTAGGAAAAGAAGCAACATGATGCAGATAACCTGATTGGTTTTCTATTAAGGGCTCGAGCAACTCAGCAAGAATCCATCATTTTGTCTATTGTCATGTCAAACTTGAGTTGGTGTTATTTTTTATTGTCATTTCTATTTAGAGGATGATTTGTCTAAGAGATTGAATATATAATATGATTGTTTTTTATTTCAATCTATAATGTGATGTGGCTCATATCTTATTTATATAATGTGATGCAAATTAAATACTTACTGTAATTTGCATTTACGATATAGTGGATCTGATAATTCATCGTAAATTATTTGAAATATAGTAAGTATATTTTGATGATGTCATCTTCATCAATAATGGAAGTAGTGAAGCTAGTAGTGGGGTAATCTGTGCGGGTATTGACGTGGCATAAAATCAGTGGTGTTGCTCCATCATTGAATATTGTACAATATGGCATCTTTGCTCCTAACTCGTGACATTAATCCACCATCATAGAAATAGCAAGCTGTTGACATTCTATAAAACGTCACTGAAGGTACCATTTTCAATGACATTGTCTTGCGTGTGCCGTCACCAAGAGTAATTTGTGACGGGGATTCCGTGACGATGCTTGTGACGCCCATAAAACGTCACTCAAGTGTAATTTGTGACCTTATTTGCTGTTCGATGACATTTTTGGCTCGTCACAGTAGGTCTAATCTCTTGCAGTGATGGTGATGAAGACCTTGTTGATGAAGACCTTGGCAATGAAGTGTCGGCGATGGCGTCGCAACGGCGTGTCGACGATGTCGTTTTAAGGCGTCCCTCGCGGCAACCAAGTGCCGATGCCATGTCGCGCCAGAGAAGTCGATGAAGATTGCATCTCGCTCGACACCGGCCTGGTGCGTGTGGGTGGTGCATGTTGAGATCACTTCTCGTAGACGTGCTTGACGAAGTATATTAGCTTGTAGCTTGGCGTAGTCTTACAGTTTGATGATGCGGTGCGGGGTTGGTGCAGATCGCTCGGTGATTCCGTGCTGATGGCTTGGTGTAGGCGATCCATGCGGCTCGATGTAGATGTAGTGGCACGGCTCGGTGAAGCGCCGTCCTGTGTGCTCTGGATAGACGAAGTGGTTAGCACCGATGGAAATTATCTGCATGGGGCATGGCTGCATGCAAACGTAATGATTCTGCTGATCTCCTCGTGTGCCTAGCTCATGGTTGGTTGCTGGATCGATGAAGCCAACTTGTTCCTGGGCTGGAGTCCCACGCGTGGAGCGTGACAGGTGTTGCCTGCCGTGTGTCGTCCGGATCGAAGCCGGCTGCTCCGCCGCCCGAGCCCCGCGTCCGCCTGCTCCTCGTGATCGCGCTCAAGTCGCCGGCAACCCGTAGTTCGCGCGCGTTGGAGTCGATCGTGCGCTCGTGACAGGGTCTACCTGCCCCGCCGCGCATGAGTGTGCCGCTTTCTGGTTTACTAGATCGTTATTGCGCCTTGGCGTGAGGGTACCGGTTCCAACGTCGGTCAAGCAGGTGATGGTAAGCCAATAGTAATCCAATAGTAATCCAGGTTTACCATATGCATTCATAAAGGATAACAATACAGCAAAAAAGAAACATTGAATTGTGATAGGAGCGAGACATAGTGGTGCTCAATATCGACAGCGCGCGCGAGGGTGGCAGTCCCAACTATGTGGTTAAGCAGGTAATGCTCAAGTTAGTAGGAATCCTGGTTTAGCGTAGTATTCAAACATGACAACAAAATTAAAAAGAGAAAACATTTACTTGTAATAGAAGCAAAACATCATCAAGTTCAATATCATCAGGAGATTATATGGCAACATCAAGTTTAGTGCGTTCATGAGACCATAAAAGGTAACCACTTGACTTAAGTTAAATACTAAGAGCGTGAACACAAGAGAGCAAGAACATAATAAAGAAGAAAAAGGCAGACACAGTGGGAGTAGAGACGGTATAACTACAAAGCCACGGCTATTAGGTATAATAATAAGTAGCTCCATTCAACTACCTTGTCGATCAACTTCATAGGCGGCACTTCACATGAACCCTAAAATAAATACTATAGAGTCCCTTGCTCCAAAGTAAAATTATGGATTATTGCTAGCATGACTTCAGTCAACATAGGTATATACACCAAAAAATATAGCACAAAATGAATGCCCTGCTGTAATCTTCTTAACAGAATATATTTTTATAATTTTATGTTATATATTCCTAAATATCAAAGTCAGGTTTTATCAGAACATAGTTCACTTACAGTCGCTGCATAGAAATGATACATATTAATGCATAATGTTTTGCACTTAAAGAACGGCGCCAATGACACATTAAACCAGTCAAAAATCAAAAGTGATAATTAAATGATGTTATCAGTCAAGTAATATGAAGGAAGACATGTTATAGATGTAAACAGAATGCTTTTATGTCTTAAGATCTCCTTGGGATATTCATCGACGATCGAGCAATATAAATGGATTTCTGATCCATATTGGTCATAGAAGCAGTCTGACATAGATGCCTTGAACAGTAGAGATTAGATGCAGTCGACATAGATATCTTAGACGAATTTAACATAGCATTATGTATTCCAAATTTATACATGACCAGCAGAGTCTAGTGCCAAAAGCAAACAGGTTTCTAGTAGAGGCCATACACACACAAATTCATAGGCTATTTAGGTAGATTGGTAGACTGAACATCAATTGAACATATGTTCAGAGGGCGTGGACAGTGAGATGCCTAAGATTACTGTACTGCTTGAAGGCGAAGTAGATTGAAAATGATTTTCAGAGGGCGTGCATTGTGAGAGGAAGGCGACTGTAGCAGCGCTTGAAGGCGAAGGCATATATTATTCCTTCCTTCATATTAGCTGCATGGAAGAAGTATGCCCAGCCTTTGGTTTATTCTGTTATCAACTCATTTGATGAGGTGGGCTTTGATACACATATTTCCATCTGCAGATTTTATTGGCAAGTCATAAAGCTTTGGGCGAATATAGCAGCGGAGATATTTGTCGGTGAAATTGACCGAGATATACTGCAAATCAAAAGTAACAACACGAAGGTTAGGAACATTCGAAATGAAAGGTAACATATATAATTTTCTGATTTGTTTATTCTACAAAAGGAGTGACATAATTCAACACGTAAGTAGCTAGTTATTTCTCTAATTCATTAACACCCTTGTGAAGGCAAGTGCTTCTTCAATTCATAACTTAAGTTGTATATTCTTAAACCAACTTTTGCTAAAAAAAGGGGTTCTAAGAAACATCAGCAAGAGCTCACCAGATACATGTGCTCCAGGATTTGGCCATAGATCTGTCCTCCAAGTGAAGATTTAAACCATATGTCTCAGTGCAGAGTCAACATAAATAACTCAAACTGTTAGGTATCTTATGATGTACTACCCCATGACGCCACCGTTCATGGTAAGGAATGTACATGAACTTTATAAAGGAAGAAGTAATCTTGATAAAAGAAAATTGGCATGGCATACCAAAATAGCAACGCCTATACTAAATAATGTGACTAATGTGTTGAAATTGCGGCATTTCAAATTTGTCAAACTCTGCACGATCACCTCATGTCACTCAGTACACTACTGCTTTGAGACATCAACGCCCTACAAAATATACAGAGGGGGTAAAAGGAATGGGACATGTATTGCAAAATAATAACTGAATGATTATCGGTGCAAGAAAAAATAAATTTCCTTTTGATGTTCACTTTATTCATATGACAAGTATGGGTTTAATCAGCAGTTCGCAGAAACTTGTGTGAATTAAAATACCAAGTTCACTATGGGAAGTATAGTTTCTCTGTGTCATTGTGTCAAGACAAAACATGCTATTTCACATCCACTTAGAATTATAAGTTCTAGTAGCGGTGCTACCTGCAGGCTGCAGCAGTTGTAGCATGGAGCCGGCTGTCAGCATGGATGAGTTCACAGTAGCAGTGCAGGGTCCAATTTCACACAATGAACCCCATTCAAATCCTTTAAAGCATCCAATTGTTGAAACAGATAAAGAAGAAAAGAGCTAAATCAGCTCAACCGGTCACCAAAAAGAAAAAAGAAGAAATGAAGAACTAAAAACCCAAGAATGTGAAGCTACACTGCAATGGGCGAGTGGATAAGAATCACAGACCTGTAGTGGCACAAGCCTCTGGATCGAAGAAAGTGGCTAGGCAGTGACCAGGATGACAAGAGAGGTGGCGCCTCATACAAACAGGAAGAGGTAATCAGAAGGAAAGAACCACTATTATTAATTAGAGTTATTTTTAATTAGGCAAAGCATGCATTACAACACTGGATCCTAAGCTACAGTTGAGGCATACAAAACTACAAGTGTCTATTATTTTCATATATAAACAACCTTTAGTAAACAACCTTTAGTATCTCAACCAGAACCAAAGCAAAACAAAAAATCATGGTGAAGTAACCAGCAAAGGAAGAATGAACCTTTTTGGAATTTTGAAGCAGCAAGACATGAAAAGTTCTCTTTTTCCTTCAATACTAAACACATTAGGGGAGGTAGCTGAAGTTTTATTGCATAGTGGGCTCAGATTCCCCTTTCCTCGATCATATAACCTACCACTGTCATCTCTTATCACTAGATCAATCTGTTTATACAGTAGAGCTGCGCTGGTTATCACTCAACAAGAATGACCATCCAAGGACAACAACAAGTATCACATGACCCAAAAGGATTCTAGAGACAAGAGGGAGGATCCAACTTGATACCCACAGGTTCCTCGATTGCTCAAAGGCACACTAATTCCACCCAGGTAATCATCATCGCCCTAGCACGAACACCACTTGAGCATAAATAAGCAACACCTTTAAATACAAATAAAAAACTGGTTCAGGGTTCATTGCATGGCCGCCACGGACGCCATCGCTGGCGGCGTTGATCTGCCGCCCTCCTCCGTGGCCGCTGCCACCGTCGCCGTGGCTGGTGGGAGCCACCTGCATGGGAGGGAGGGAGACGGCTGCAGGAGCAAGCGAGAGAGGAGGCGGCAGCTAGGTTTGCACCGTCCCGCGGTGGCATGGATGGAGTGAAACTATTCATTCCAGCAGTGTTGATCCCAGATCCAACAGCCCAGCCTTCTCCAGATCTCGATCCAACGAGTGAAAACGCATCAAGGGAAACGATCCAACGGCCGAGAATCGCTGAGCTCTGAGGAGGCTCGGTGGAACATCCATCTCTTATTTCTTGATGTGGATAAGCAACACGTTTAAATACAAAAATAAAGGTTTCAGGGTTAATTGCATAGTGGGCTCAGATTCGCCTTTCCTCGATCATATAACATACTCATGTCATCTCTTATCACCAGATCAATCTGTTGATACAGTAGAGCTGCCCTTGTTATCACTCAACAAGAATGACCATCCAAGGACAACAACAAATATCACAGGATCAAAAAGGATTATAGAGATAAGAGGGAGGATCCAACTTGATACCCACAGGTGTCTCGATTGCTCAAAGGCACACTTATTTCAGCAACGGCTAATCATCATCACCCTAGCATGAACACTACCGATCAATCTAGCAAATCCAGGAGCATAGCTATAGGACCAGGACATCCACATGTAACCAGAGTATCACATGAGCTCCTATGATAGCAACTAAACATGAACAGCAGCCTGTAAACCCTAAGATAGCATGGATCCACAACTACAGAGCTCAAGTAGGAACCGATGCATGAGTAGGGCATAGAGCATCAACCAGATGAGCACCACATCAATATAGCCACGGCCATGTCCCAAACAGTAGCCGAAGCAGAGGAGCAAAAGGAAGATGGAGCTAACCGAGGGAGGTTGTAGCCGAGGCAGTAGTCAGTGCGTGTCGGGGTTGCGCCTGAACGCCGTCCAACTGGCGAGGCACCATCTACAAGCTATGTATTTTATGTTCAATTTTATTTGAGTCAATTGCACGGTTCAGTTTAGTCCAGAAAGTTACAACTCGGGTTTGATGGTGCTTACTACCTCTCCTGCTGCCTCCCATGCTGCCTCCTGCTCCTTGCCTCCTCCCAGTCAATAACAACCCCGACATCTCCTTCCGGGTAGTGACTGTGGCCTGCAGCACATCCATCCTAGTTAAGAGAAGCAAAACTACGAGCACAATAATCTTATTATTTATTAGGATCAGAAATGTTTTCCCAAGTGACAAACTTAATATCAGCAACCCTCGCAAAAAAAGGGTTTTACATCTGCAATGTAGGAAATGATGGGTACCTTGATTAGAACCGATGGTATGATGAGGTGAATACACCTGCAATTATAAGATTGAAACATCAAGTACAACTTGAAGGTTTCTTCAACAGCAAGCTGCTCATTTGGTGACAGCTGAACTCTCAACGGTTGACGGCACATGTTGTCTGCCCTGCCCTGCATATTATATTATGTATAAGTAGAAGTCAAACAAAAAAGGAAGATACATTTATATTGATGAAGACATGGTTGTGTATAACAGACAACAATTTACTCAAAAAGATTCCAGATGCCGCATAACAATGATAAGCAAGCAGCGTGAAAAGAGGGAGACATTTTGCTGAATGAATGAATTCCTCAACCATTCAAGTGGGAAAACCAACCATTAATTATCATTTTCTTCTCTTGAAATTATTTATATTTATGTCCGTGGTTCCCCTGCCCTGCCCTTGGTACACACATATAACTAAATAGCTAAGTAACTACTGCAGATCTAAACCAATCTAAAACTCGCCCGTGCCCCAATCCATGGTTGGACTGTATCACTCGCCCGTGCCCCAATCCCTGGTTGGATGAAGAAGCAAGCATATATAGAGTATATTTAGATGCTCCTGCTTTTTTCCATGACCCCGTTATTAACCACAGTATACAATAATGACAAGAATTAGAATCAGACTGCATTTCATATGTAGGTAAATACATCGGACTGATTCAACTATCTCTAAAATTCCATAGGAACTGGACTGGACTGGCATGCCTCCACTGAAGCAAAAGCTACTGAGAACTTTGTGGAGACATAGCAGACAACTGAACTGAACTCACATAACTGTAAGTGTAGTACAATTAACACTTGCAGGCCCCTGCTTGTAAGCACATGCATGATTCAGAGCATTGCACAGCTTCATTAACAGGGTCGCTACACTAAAAGCTCAAATTAGCGTCCGTGAGAAATGAGCGCTAGCATAGTAAGGGGCAGTTTCATTCATCCATCCATCCATTCAGTGTGGTTAAGTTTTCAGCTAAGAGAGCCAACCAATTTTATTTATGACAGCATCTGTAAAACGACTAACAATGACAGTTAGATGGGGCAGCGAGGAGAGGAGGAGGAGCGGACCTTGGTGTTGGTGTGCTTGGCGGTAGAGTCCCAGAGCGGGCGGAGGAACATGTCGGAGCTCGTCTCGACGATCCCGCGCGGCAGGCCCTCGGTGCTGGTCCTCCAGTTCCAGCGGGCCGCCGCCCCCTTCACATCATCCCTCTTTCTATCAACACACAAGCAACAAATGCAGATCAATACCAGCTATTTGAATAAACCCAAGAAAAATATTCCATGCCATTCTTTACGAAATGTAGATGAAAATAATGTATCAGCAAGCATATGCTCCTAAAAAAGAAGCCAAGCCTAGGCATCATAACAAAGGTTTCCTGTGATAAGAATCAAGCCAAAGAGATTGTTATTTAACAATAAATACATGAGTCTGAGAACAAACAAACAGCAAGGATCAATTATATGTGAGCAAATAACAGAGAATACTTTGTAAACATGCTGAGCTATAGTGAACAGAACAAAGGCTCAAAATCTGCTCCTCACACAAGCATGTGTAGGCATCTAATTCCTAATCAGAGAACCCCTGGACTAAATGATCATTGCTAGCTGTATTATTTGGGATCTTTCTTCAGAACCTTAATTGAAATATCTCACATTCTATCCACAAACCTTTGAGTCATCCCTGTCAACCAATTCGTGCATACAAAGCATGGTCAGTTAAATTCAGACAAATGCATAATGCTACTAAACTTTAGTGCTGTTGTAATGGCACTGAAGATTCAAGCAAGGAGGGGTGTTGGCCTTACGATGTTGGCGTTGGGGATGGTATGCACAGGCCGGAGAAGAGGCACCACCCCTCCTTGGTTGAATGTTCAGCACCATGTAGCGAGCAGGGCCAGGGCAAGGGGATTTCGGACGGAGAGGGCATGTCGGCCTCCAGGATGGGCGTAGCTGGCCTGACCACCAGAGAAGACAACACACCCCGAGAGTGGATGTAAGAACAGAAACTGAGAGAGAGAGAGAGAAAGATAGAGAGAGAGAGATACCTGCACGGAGTAGACAGATGGGGGCGGGGAGGCGCCTAGCTCCGTCCGTTGCGGGGTCGTCGTCGTCGCCGGGGAGCACGGCGGCGAGCGCCCCGAGCGCCAGCGTTGCCTGGTCGGCGGGGATCTGCAGTGCCTCCGCAAGCACCGCGGCACCCACGAGCAGGCCGAGGAGGAAGACCGTGGGGAGGCGCCCAGCTCCGTCCGTTGCAGGTTCGTCATCGTCGCCGGGGAGCACGGCGGCGAGCGCAGCGCCCCGAGCGCCAGCGTTGCCCGGTCGGCGGGGATCTGCAGCGCCTCCACGAGCACCGCGGCACCCACGAGCAGGCCGAGGAGGAAGACCGCGGGGGCTGGACCTCGACGGCGGCGGGGCAGGGAGGCGGGCTGGGCGAAGGAGACGGCGGAGGCGTGGGGAGCTACTAGGGTTAGGGTTCATGTGGAGGAGGCGCAGTGGAGGAGGGGGAGGGACGAGCGGGTGCGGGAGGAGGAGGCGGCGGCTAGGTCTCCGTCACAGGAGCGCCCGGCCCTTTTATACCCCCACCACGCGAAATGACCAAAATGCCCTGGTGGGGGCATGGTATTTACATTCTGTTGCTATTACTATTCATTCCAGCAGTGTTTCTTCCAGATCCGACGGCCCAGATCCTCCCACCTCTCGATCGGACGGACGAGAACGCATCCAACGGCTGAAAGTCACTGATCTCTGAGGAGGTTGTGTGAGGCCTTCTTCTCTTATTTCTGGATTGGCGACGGCTTGATCAGATCGGATGAAGATCAATGCTGATGCAGCCACCGGGAGAGGCGCGTATGCAAACGCGGTGGATGCCTATGCGGGACGTATGAGCATGGATTTTCTTTTTCACCGAATTGAACCTAAGGACCGTCGGATTTTTTGGGTAGCTAATGCAAAAACTAATCTAGTGAGAATCTCTAAAACTAAAATTGATCTAATGATGGGGAACTAAAAAATTGGATCTAAACTACGAGACCGATCTAATCTTTGATTGATCGGGTGCCGCCCCCCGGTAGAGGAGATTAGTCTCCCCGGGGGCGGCGCGCTGCGGAAGTGGTGAAAGGTTCTAGGATCGGCGTCGTTGGACAAACGGCTCTAATACCATATAAAATATATTGGATGGATGAATATTATTGTATTATTGATCTAACCCTCGTAGGGGTATATATATAGAGTACAACGTGCGGTGAGACTTGGAGTACAAGACAAGTCATACTATACTAAAACTAATTCCATCTTCATCTCTCCTTATCTCTAACTGAAGTACTGAACAAGTTTATATTCTAACATTTATGGCATGCATAACTACATGAAGGTTGGTTACTTGGATCATTCAGGTTTAGCCTGTTTGCACATGCATTTGACGTTCAACAACTCTGCTCGTTTGGAAACTGCAATACAGTCTTTAATTGTGAGTTTCCTTCAATCACTTTTCACATATGATATTTTTTCTGGAAAGAGATTGGAAACTAAACATGCAAGTAGAATGGCCATTTCATTTTGTAGTCGACTCACACGATAGAATTCTCATGATTAACGGTTCCTGACTGGCCTTCTCAACACATACCGCATACTCACAATATATTTGTTTCATAACAAGAGCCAACAGGGAGGTGTAGAAGTCTTATATATACCCCTGCCTTAATTAGGATGTCAAAGTGTGTGATATGCATTCAGATTTGCTTCCGCCTTTAGCTCCATTCCATCAAAGATATTGGAGGAAAACGAAAATGTGAGAGTCAAAAAGGTGAAAGGAAAAAGAGCTCTAAAACTACAGCGATGTGAGCTCACCATTTGGCAGGGTATGCTGATGGAACTGGAACTAGGAATCTCAGTGACCAATCTAGCTTTCGGGAGAACACCTGCCATGCAACCAGAACACCTCTAACCCCATATGATTCCAGAAGATGTTTTTGAAGCAACAAATTGCCAAGCGATTGCTTCTTGTAAACATGACAATATCCATAATGACAACTTTGAGGAAGCCAAATGGAGCAATGTCCGTGTCAGGCTGTGCTCTCTACCATGGCTATGGTGGCGAACAAGATCCCAGTCCAGGGGAATAAGGAGCAGAGGAGTATTAGGATACCGATGACGAAGGGCCCAACATCTAAAAAGAGACAACACAGGAGTGATCCGTAGGAAGATCATCTAGTGCACTGAGTTTTTGGACTCGAGGGTCTCACTTGTAAGAGTGTGTGTGTGTGTGTTTACCAGGGGCACGTGAATCTCACATACTCCTAACTTATTGATGAAATGAGAATTGCCTGAACTCTCACCTACTCTGTTCTGCATCTCACCCTCTTACTCTCTTCTTCTCATTCACTTGGACATCACAATTTGACAACCGCAATCATCGTAATTTTTCTTAAATAATTTAGGCCGGGGAGTCCCCCCTTTTCGAAAAAAAATCCATGACAGAACGGATATTTTCTATATGAACATTGGAAAAGCATGAATTACCCATGGGCCATTTTACTTCTAATTCTATGTGCACCCTGTTGTTTGAAGCTGCAGTTATGGAGAGTAGATATTTAGTTGGAAGAAAATAGATAACTTAATGCTGGTAATAAAAGACGTCTCATCCTAATTATAAACGTGTGGTAAGCACTCTCAAGTGTTTTTCCCCAATGACTCTAACTCTAAGGGTGTTTTTGACATCCAAGAGTCCCTATCCGTGACAAATTAACTTATATTACTCCACCCGGGCCTCATGTACTCTTTTCATTGAATAAATTATTGTCACAAAAACAAGCCTTTTGTTTCTCTTGATGACATTATTCAGAATAAGAATCTGGATGCCTGCTGCAGTAGGCTCATTTGCTATTTTTATTCACAAAAAATCATGTAACAAATAGAGTAAATGCCTTTCCCCCCATCAGACCAGCATGATGTTAAGACTGCTAGCCTCTTCCGGAAGAAGAGAATATTGAAGAGCAGAAAGAAGAAAAAGTCCATCTATTTATTCAGAACTGGTATGCATTTGTACATCAACAGTCACTTACTATTAATAATTTCCCATTTTATGCCTCACTTTCTCCAATGTTTTCTTCTACCTTTCTTCCCTATGATACGCTGATCAATAAAGGGACCCGAAAGTTTGAATCGTATCAATTTCCATTTCACACAATTCTTACATGATGCAATGGTTTTGGAGAACTATGTTTTTATTTGGCTCCCAAGTGATAGTAAGTATAACTGAAACTAGCGTAACATGCATAATAAGTTCTTTGACTACATGAAGGTTATTGTTTGAAAAGGCTATTGTCGTTCCACCACTGACTCATTTATGGACATCTCTCATTCATTTGACGTGAGTTCCCTCCAACCACACACGATATTTTCCTTCACTTCGTTTTCGGCAAGATATGGGAAAGTAAACATGAAAGTAGAATGGTACGGTCACACCATTCTGCAGTCAACTCACATGCTAAAAATGTCATGATGAACGATTCTTGAATGATAAATCACATGCTCATGATATATTTGATTCATAAGAAGTGCTAAATAGATTAGAGGTGCATAGAAGTCCTATATATATACTGCCCCAGGATGTTAAAGTGAGTGTGGTATGTGTTCAGATTTGTTTACGTCTTTAACTTCAGTCCATCTAAAATAGTGGAGGAAAACAAAAACGTAAGAGTCAAAGGGGTGGAGGGAAAATGAGCTGAAAATCACTGGCAATGTCGTGTCTTGCTTTGTCCACTTGAAGTTGGATTGTCATTCCTCGGAGACTACAGTGATGGTACTGGAGTTCAGAGCTGCAGTGATCTTGGTAGCTCTTGGGATAACATCCCTACACGACGGCTGCTTAGTTACAATGAATTTTATGGTCATGTGCCAGGTCTGAATGAATGTGGCAGTGACAACACTAGTCCTCAGCATCATCGACTCTACCACGTTCTCCTCCACATGAATTTACATCCAAGCCCCTCATCTAAGCTTCTCCCATCACAGCTGGCTTCATAGTTTCCTGGTGTAGGGAGTAGTCGGTAGAGAGTGGTACATGGAGAGAGAAACATTCCCTTTACTCGAGGTTGAAAGCAGTTTTGTTTAAACCTTCGGTTTTCACTTTGTGGGCACTCTGATGTTTGGTGCTTGTAGTTAATGGTAGAATAGATATGCTTCAGTTGCAAAGAAAATGAAATAAAATCTTGTTATTCGTACTCATTTATTATTTGCAGGTAATGAAAAATGACTCCACCTAATTATAAAATTATTAAGCGCTCTTAGTATCCGGGAGTCCCTAGTACTGTGAAGATGATATTAAGACTAATGATTGGACATGGATTTGTTCTGATCACAGAAAGATAGCTCAACCACCCGCTCACTTACTTGCTTGCATATCAAAAGATTGATAACCGCATTTCACCATTTTTGTCCCACTTCTCCACCTTGCTGGTGATATCCAGCTTCCGTACTTATAATATTTTTCACTCTAGTACTTTCGGCTTCTTTTTGAAATGAAGGCTACTTTTCCTGCTCATGCAGCAACATATGGCTTCCTTCATTCTTTAAGGTCAATCAATATTCTGTGTATTTTTCCAAAAATGGGCAGTGGGAAGTATTCTGGTGATCTAATTAATGTTGTGTAGTGACGAGGATGAAATAGTGTAATTCTTTATGTACAAAATCATGGTTTCATGTGAAAATGCAGCAAACATATTGTGAAATTTATGTGGTCCAAATGGGTCCTAAGTTTGCAAATGAGGAGCTGAAGGTGGTGTTCTTTCACAGTAAAGTGATACCGGGTCATGGAATTTATGTGAACTGTAGATTCTTGTACAGAAGAGTTGTACCGGGTCATGCAATTAATTTTGACATCGGCGATTAACTTGGTACCCCATCCGGTCCTTTTTACTCCGCGTATTAGATTGTGTCAAGTCGAACTTTATAAACTTTCACCAAATTTATATTAAACAATAACAACATCTATAATACCAAGTATATATACTATGAAACTACATTTCATAATGAATGTAACACTATGATATGGCATTGTGAATGTTGATGCATTTTTCTATAGTTTGGTCAAAGTAGAGATACTTTGACTTCAGACAAAACTTATATGCAGACTGAAAAGGACCGTAGGCAATATGAAATTCAAGGAAGGCGGGTTCTTGAAAGAAGATATTGTTACTGCGATAGGATGAAAGTTACTGATATTTTAGTTGCGAGGACATGAGGTGGATACAATATGTTTGCAGAGCCGATACGCCTTGAGGAATAAGGAGACACGATGAACTAGGAGGAGAAGATCGGTAAGAAGAAAGAAGGACAAACCCATTTTAGTTGACCCACGACGTCCCAATTCCAAAGACAGGTATGATGTGATAGAAATTAGAGGAACCAAAACACCACTAGCTCTCCAAGGTTATATGGGAACGCACGCCTAATCAGAGCAAAATGGAGTCGAGAGACCATCATCACTCCACGCGCCATCGCCTTGTCCGTCGAGCCATTGCCGCTAAGAACACTAACAAAGAAAACTAATCTACATGCTATGCAAAACTATGAAACGGTCCTGGGGTTCCTCCGTCTCTTGGGGGCGAGAAGGGTCTATTTGAGGGAAATGATAGAATTTTTTTTTGAGAGAGAGAACGAGGGGAATGAATGATATATATATATTTTAGGCAATGAGAGGAATGATAGATGGCGCTGGTAGTGAGGCCCACAGCCTGGAATGAGTGATTAGGCCCAACATAAGGCTGTTTTTTTTTTCTGAGACCAACAAATTCGAACTGGGCTATGTTTTATGATATCCCAACACCACAAGCCCAGCCCACGGTTCGCTGATCTTGCGTCTTCCTCTCCCTTGTTCGTCCTCCTCGCCGGCGCAGGCTCTCCCGAACCCCACCGCCGCTCGCCATCCGTCCTGGTCCGCTGCGTCAGCCTCGCCCTCCAAGCCCCCATCCGGCGTCCCTCCACCGCCGCCACCGCTCAAGGTACTCATGTTTCCTCTTCTGAGCTCCGGTTTTACATCCCACGCAGTCGCAGATGGTCTCCACGAGAAGGTATCCGAGCTCCTCGTCTCGTCGGGTGCGATTCGATTCACATGAATGAATTTAAGGGGCGCGCCCATCTGCACCCAGCTGCGTGAAGCAGAGTTCACTTGTCTAGCCTGACAGACCCTAATGTATACGTTTGTGCTTTGCTAGCTGAATTACTACTATGTGCTTTCTGTGGATGTTACTTGAAACAATCATCAAATTTCCGCCTACGCGCGCTATGCAGGTGAAGGGGAAGCAATTGGTGTGGAAGTTCCGTTTCTCTCCGATGTCTGAGAAGAAAGCTCCTAGGAAGTTCGTCCGCTCGGTGGACTGGAGCGATATTCAGGTTCAGTTACAGCATCCAGTCATCTGTGTATCTCAGCGCCTCTTCTGTTTTCCACAAGTCACATTTCGAGTATGTGCATATCAGAGGAAACATGCTTTCACCGGGCATGTTGAGCGTACCGAGTTCCCAGATTGCAAATATGATCCTAGAATTTAATATGTTATTAATTCCACATTTTCTTGATCCAGGTGACCGGGAGTATTTTCTGAAGGACTGGACAACCTGTTATTCTAGTCTTATATAGAGTGTTGAGCTGCCAAATCCACATTTCTCTCGGTCTAATTTCTAAAATGATAATGTGCAGCATCTCCTGATGAACCTATTTTAGGATAAGTTGTTTTATAACATTTTTTTTATTCTGCCCTTAAAATCAAATATAACCAAGTGCATTTCACAGTACTTTTTCTGCCCCTATCTGCTTGTAAAGAACAAGTTCAATTCAGTCTGATTTAGTTCTTATGATTTATTAGTGATGCCTTGCTCGAATCAAAGGATGAGAATGACTAATCGGTGATGTATTGCTTAATACCCAGAAATTGTGCTAATTTATGAATTTATTGATCTCATTGATTCTGCTAATCCATGTATTAATTTTTTGGGGTCAATTTGGGCTGTGTTTGTCTCAGCATGAGGACTGTGCTAATCCGTGGAACAAATATGTTGTCACGCTGCCTAACGTGTGCTAATTCTCAAAATATGTGCCGTTAATCTCAAATAATATTATGTGCAAAACCAAAATGTCAGAGTTCTCAAGGACAAATATGTTTCCTGCTGATATGCATTTTAGTATATCAAAATGTACGCTTGATGAGGAGTTTGCATTTTCAACTCACATTTAGAGAGAGGGGCAGCGCACCAACCAAATATGGTGCATGCTGTGCACTGACGACATCCAGTCCGGCCTTCCCGACAACATAATTTATCAATCCTGTTTGTCTGTCTCTTCTGTGATCCAATTCACACAACTTATGATGCGTGGATCAGGAGAGTCAGGAAACAGAATTCAGCTGTGTAGCATGACAATCAGTGGCGGACCCAGGAATTGAAGTTAGCCGGGGCGAACATTTAATGTTTAATTTTTTTTCGCTACAAATGCAGCTATATTCAACCAGAACTTGTAGCATTCAACAACAAAAGGATGAAAATACTATTTAAAACTAGTACACTGTTAAAAGTCGCCGAGGCTTCCTGACTACTCACATGGACTCTTGCCGGCTTGAAATGCTCACTTATGCCACAATATGATCCCATAATTCCAACTTCCAAATGAGACCTACAAAATAATGAATGCATTAGCACAAGTGTGATGAGAGTTGTATATTTTGGTATAGTCATCTGATGGCAACTGGGTGGTAGTATACCTTTAAGACGTAATTGCATAATGAACACGAGGTTCTGGAGGTAGATGACCTCGACGGTTCTTCAAGGCATGAAAATGAACCATAATCTCTTTATCACTAATTTTAGCGAATATCTCGCGCTCAACAAAGCAAACCATCAAATCATTAAGCCAATCATCACCCATCTTGTTTCGAAGATCAGTCTTTATAATATTCATGGCTGAGAAAACCCTCTCAACTGATGCAGTTGCCACCGGTAATGTCAATGCAAGTCTGATGAGCCGATAAACCAATGGAAATACCAGATGTTGTCTACTCTGAACCAACTTGAGAGCAAGAGAACTCAAACTATCGCAAGCCAAGAATTCACTACTTCTTTTCATCACAATATATATGTTGAGTTGATCAGTCAACAGATAGCGCTCTTGTGAAGAGAAATCAATTGAGTAAATATTTGCAAGCTCAACTAGCTTATCATGATCAAAGTTACTAAATGAGTCTCTAGGATCAAGGCAAGCAATGCACTTCAACAAGCGTGTAGAAGTTTCACTAAATCGATTATTCATCTCAACTATGTTTCCATCCAGCACCTCATTGAATATAGTTACCTTGTAATGATGGAGACAAGTAACCATTTTGCGTGATCTTCTTGGGGCGGCCCTCCCCTCTCACGGCGGCGCAGTAGCCAGCAGTCTAGGTCGTGAGCGGATGGAGGGGAACGAATCGGGAATCGATGGGATCTGGATTGAGCGATTGGGTTTTTTTCTTTCTTTGACGAGGAAAGAAAAGACGTCTGTTTGGGCCTGGCCTATAGAATTAGAAACAGAGCCAAGTCCACTGGCCCAATTCTCTTTCTCCGTCACTTACCCCTTCGAACCTTAGCTGTCGTACGAACTGAAGAAAACGCCGCCGCCGCTGTTCTTCTGATGAATCTGACGCGGTGACCAGTGGCAGATCCAGGAATTCAAGTTTGGGTGTTCAATTTTTTTCCCACCCTAACAAAGAAGTCCATTGGTCCACGGCAATACAATTTGTTCACAACAGTAACAAGAAGAAAATTACCAAGAGATATATATCTCTAAAACCAAAGATAATTCATTAGATTCTCAAAAGAAAGATAATTCATTCGCTTTTTTTACTAATGAAATCAATATGGAGATAATTCATTTGTTGTTTCTAAATCAACAGTCTCCCTCTTTACTAATATGGTCATGTACAGAGCTATATATCTGTAAACATAAGCTACACATGTACCGGTCAACGAATGAAATTTCAGATTGGAACTTTGGACTGAGCTTTTCTAGGGGTATTTGGACTGTGCTTAGAGTATCTACAACCAGGCATCCGAAACCCGCCTCAAGCATCCGGGCGCGTCCGCCACATCGGACTAACGGCCTGGTCTCACATGAAAACACTATGAAACTAGACGGTCCGAAGCTCGTCTCCTCCGTTGTTGCGTACCGCTGATCCGACGGGCGGCGTGCTGCCCTAGCCCGACTATTTAAGCCGACCGTCGGCACATCCCCATCCCCCCCCCCCCCCCCCGCTGCCGCCGCCGCTAGTTTTCACTCGTTGTCGACATCGTGGACATCTCCGATGACGAGGCGTTGTTAGCTAGCGTGTGCGTAGTATGTAGAATTTTTTTTGCATGGTTTGTACGGATTTAGGCGATGGAATATGAGAGACTCAGATGCAGCACCATGCATGAGGCGTGACCGGTCACTATCCGCGTACGGGCCCGATCGCACCCGCGGGCATTTGAGGGGTCGGATTTGGCGGAGGCTGGCAAGGTAGAAGAAGATGAACGTGACTAGATTTTTGTATGTAAGAAATTAGACAACTATTCAATTATAAATTTGCAACTATTGGGAGGTTTGGAGAAGAAAAGTTGTACATGGCTACATACTAAGTTTTTGTCTGCAATTATTTTTTTAATATTGGTGTTGTTGTTAATCATAATTATTTGACTAATTATTCCTTGTGATGTGGGTGCAACCTAACGCCATCAAAAAGATAGTTATATAATTTTGAGGATTTTTACAACCGGAGGCCACCAGAGACAAGATTTGGCTGAGGCTGGCAAGGTGGAAGAAAATGGATGTGTCTAGATTTGTTTTGGCCTATACCGAGGAGACTTGCGGCATAGGCACCACCCAACCCAACCTCGCTACCCCCGCAGCCGAGTTGGACGGCCAACACCAACGAGGGCCGGTGCCACAGACCCGGCGTCGATCCACTGGCTAAGGCTGCCGCCACGGATCTAAGCAAGAGGCAACAACTCGGCTACTGCATGAGGCACACCGCGGGTATCTCGGGTCGTGATGTGGGGCGGAGGGTTTTTTCGCTAATCACCTACAAAGTCTTTTAAATTCCTGTAGACTTTTTCTAGGCCCAGGAATTTAACTACTAACTCTGCTCCACTAACTATTTAAAAATACACTGCACAAAGAAATTCATATCAAAAAGAAGGAATATCTTCCTTGTAAGTATACTTTTGCATTATTCATATAAAAAGTGTAAACAGTCATTCTACGGTCTACACGGGTAGACCATCATGTAGACCAGTACAAGACAACTCGACCGAAAACAAATAACACGAATGTGACAGTAATTTATCAAGATATCCATAATGAAACTAGCTAGGCATAGCGCCCTAATTAATTAGGTAACGATGCCGGGCGGCGGCGTCGATGAATCAGCTAGGTGGAGTTGCCCTGCGGCTTAGGTTCGGTTGCTCCTTGTGGCAGGTGGAGGATGTGGATTGGTGATGCACTTCAACAACAAATAATCAGTGCAGACGATTTTTTTGGGGGGTCAAGCAGTAGGGATTTAGCTTCTACCTGTAATACTTCATTATTTAAAAAATACACAGTGGGAAGAAATACCTACAGGTTCCTACTACGGATATTTCATGGGGCTGCTACGCATCGGCAAGTGGATCTTTTAAAAAGATCCGCCGCCTTGCGAGCCGTTCGATTCTGTGACTCGAGCTATCAGTTCCTCTTCTCTAATTTCTTGCTACAATATGCTCATTGTGAAACCTTCTCTTTCCTAATTTCCCGCAACACGACATTTGTTGTGAATCCACTCTTCTCTAATTTCCTGCAACAAGTCCCCTGTTGCAAAACCTTTTCTTCTCTAATTATCTGTAACAAGACCCTTGTTGAAAAAATTGCAAACACATCTCCCGCTGCTTCTAGTTTTCTGTAACAAGACCTTGTTGCAAAAATTGCAACAACATCTCCTGCCGCATCGTGCACTGACACAGTCGTCTTTCGATGCCGCTGTTCCACAACAATGTTGTTGTTGCAGAAACTTGGGGCGGACATGGAAGTACGGCATGGTGATGTGGCTGCTGCTAGCGCGAGTGGTGCCGGAACGGTGGTGAGGTTGTTGGTGCTCCACGCTCGAGTGGCGGATCTCGCCGGATCCGGTCGCCGGGAGGCATTTGGCGGCGGAGATCCGGCATGGATGCACTCGCGATGATGATCTACATGCAAGAGGGCTTGGCTTGGCTGCTGGTCGCGAGTGCTCAGTCTGCAACAGACCATTTGTTTTGGTGAGGCTAACTGAAGCAAGGGGTGTGTTGCAACAACTATACTGGGATAAAGATTGCTTCTGAATCGTTCTATCCAAATCAAATCTAACAGCTACGAAGGTAGACGCACACACAAACATCCGCGGATTGAGCTATAGAGTTTTCCATATTTCATATAGTAAAAAAAGTCTAAACAATTATTCTATGGTCTACCGGAGTAGACAAGTACAAAGACAACACCACTCGAAACAAAAAACATGAATCTAGCTATAGCTAGGCATGGCGTGCTAATACATTAATTAGCTATGTAAATAATGAGGCCAGCCGACTCCTCAAAGTCGCGGATGGATCGTCGGTTAGGCAGTTGAGCAGCGCGGCCTGCGCGGTGGTGCACGCCAAGGATTCGATCTTGTCCAGCCCGGAGCACGCAGCAGCCTACGCATCCACCTTGTCCACGCATTCCCGTTTGCCCTTCTGCAAGAAGAGGTGTTTGGTAGCTGTGGCGACGTCGGCATATAGTTTTGCCATAGACCTGTCGATGTCGGGAAAGGATTCTTCCAAGGACGATGTTGTTGATGTGCTCTGCCTGTCCATGGCACGCGATGGCCGGCGGTGTTGGTGGCGTGAAAAACTCTGTGTGTTAATGTCGATCGACGTGGCCGGGAGGATTTTTTTATTAGAGAAAAGGCGTTAGCCCGACTTTATAGATAAAGCCACCAGGCAGAGTTATACCATCAGTACCACACACCACACAAGTTTAACGGCCAAAGGACATAAGTAACATTACAAGGCCTCCAGCCTAACATGGCACGTAGGCCAGCAAAACATTAGAACGCCAGCAGGGGAATTAGGAAGCCGTCCTCGAAGAGCGCGGAAGCAGGGAATACGCCGTAGATTTTATTTTGGATAGCATGACGTCGAACGCCTGAAGGTCCCCTTCCTTAGTCAATGATCTCCACTGCTGCAAAAAGACATTGGCTTTAAATAAGCAGCTGACAGGGTTAGCCGGAAAAATGTGTTCAATCGAGAACTTGTTCCTAGTAGTCCACAGCGACCAACCAATCGCAGCCCAGCCCACTAAGAAGACCCTCTTGGACTGACCAGATAAGGAGTTAGTATATTGCCTCAGGTCCTCAAAGGAGGAGGGAGTCCAATTAACATGAAGCCAAAATCTGATGCAACTCCACATGAATTTAGCTAAGGAGCAATGGAAGAAAATATGATCAGTGTTCTCAAGAGCCCCACATAGCACGCACTTATCAGTGCCCGGCCCGTTCCTCTTCTTAATTTGATCAGCCGCCGGAAGCTTACAGCGGACAGCTTGCCAAAGAAAATATTTAATCTTAGGGGGGATTCGGGCTGACCAAATATCCTTCAACTTCATAGAGCGGCCACCGGAAATAAGCTTAGAGTAAGCCGATTTAACAGAGAAGCGCCCCGAAGAGGAAAGGGGCCACACCACGGAATCCTCTTCCTTCGAGAGCAGGGGGAAGCAAGCAGTAAGGCGCTGCCAGTCTTCCAACTCTACAGGGGAAAGAGAGCACCGGAAATCTAAAACCCAACCCTGAACCGAGAGTTCAAAGATAGAGATCTCGGGATCAGAACAATAAGAGAAAAGGGACGGAAAGGCTACCGCAAGCGTGGTGTCCCCGACCCACCAGTCTAACCAAAACCGAGTGGACTTACCATTCCTGACAACAAATTTGACAAGGGACCGGAAAATCGGCCGCACTTTAACCAGTTGACGCCAAAATTGAGAGCCACTAGAAGCTGAGGCGAACATAGGGCTCGAGGAAGGGAAATATTTAGATTTGAGAATCGATAGCCAGATTGGGCGCTCCTCAAGAGACATTATCTTCCACCACCATTTTATCAAAAGGCAATTGTTCATTACTCTCGTATTAATAATGCCAAGACCACCCTTGTCCTTAGGACGACGAATGAGGTTCCATCTTACCAATCTATATTTGCGTTTATTGTCGGCGGAGTTCCAGTAAAATGTACCCCTATGCTTGTCGAAACTAGAATGAATTCCGCCGGACAGAAGGTAGAAACTCATAAGGAACATCGGGAGAGAAAAGAGGCACGAATTGGTAAGGGCAACCTTGCCCGCCTGCGTGTTATACCGTCCTCTCCATGGGAGGACTCTATTGCCAACTTTAGCAACCACCGGGGCAAAATCTTTTGCCAAGAGCTTAAACGGAGAAATAGGTAAGCCCAAATATTTGAGAGGGTAAGAGCCAAGGGAGCAGTTCAGAAGGTGAGCCACCCGTTGAGCTTCCAAATCCGAAACCCCAGTCACAATGACCTCGCTCTTGGAAAAATTAATTTTAAGACCCGAAAGAGCTTCGAAGCAGAGCAGAAGAAATTTCAGATTAGTGAGACTGGTCTCATTGAGCTCCACCATAATGATGGTGTCGTCCGCATACTGAAGATGAGTAATGCCATGAGGAATAAGGTGAGAGCTCACCGGGGAAATGTGCCCAGCCAACGCGGCACGAGAGAGGATACGATATAAAGCATCAGCTACAAAATTGAAAAGCAAAGGGGACACCGGATCCCCTTGTCTAAGGCCCCTACCATTAGCAAAAAAATCACTAGTTTGGCCATTCACAACCACAGCCGTGTGCCCACCAGACACAAGTTGCATTAGACGATGCAACACCGGACCCTCGAAGCCCTTAGCCAGTAAGACTTGGCGAAGGAAATTCCAACTCACCGAGTCGTAAGCCTTCTCAAAATCAAGCTTAAGGACCACAGCCTTGGTCCCCTTAATCCACAGATCATGAATTATCTCATGTAAGCAAAGCACCCCATCCAAGATGAATCTCCCTTTAATGAAAGCATATTTGAAAGGGCTAATGACCCGATGAGCTATCGGGGAAACTCTAGTGGCCATGCCTTTAGCTGGCATCTTCGCAAAGTTGTTAATTAAAGCAATGGGCCTAAATTGCGATATCAAGTCATCACCTTTAATTTTAGGGATAAGGGTGAGAACCGCGTAGTTGAGCCTCGAGATATCAACGGTGCCCAGCCAAAATCCTTGGATAATTGCTTTAATAAGGCCTTTTAACCGAGGCCAAAAATGCCGAAAGAAAGGAATGGAGAAGCCGTCAGGGCCTGAAGCCGCATTAGAGTTGGTGGTCCGAATTGTATCAAAGATTTCCTCTTCAGAGGGGGGAAGGGGATAGCAGGAGATCATTATCAGCGCTCGACAACTGCTCAGGGGGAGGCCAGAAGGCCGGAGCAAGCTTAAAGCCCAGCTTAGGTTTAGCCGCTAACAAGTTAGAGAAGAATTGAACGACATGGCGAAGAATGACCGAAGGGTCAGAAACCCTAACACCATCAATCAAAAGGCTATCGATTAAGCATCTTCGACGTCTACCATTTGCAATGGCGAAGAAATAGGCAGTGGGCGCATCACCCTTAAGGGTCCAGTTAATCGTGCCTCTTTGCTTCCAATATACTTCCTCCTGTCGGTGAATATCCAAGAGCGCCTTTTCTAGACCATACCGGAGCTGCCATTCGGCCTCGGAGAGACCAGAAGTGTACGCACGATTATCGAGATCGCCAATTTGGGCAACCAGCCTCGCTTTGTCACGCCTTGACTCAGCAAAATGATTCTTAGACCATCCTCTAAGAAAATTACGCAGGCAGTAGGAAACTTGATGCAATCATCCATTGGGCCAAAAGAGCGACGAGGAGAGGAAAGAAAGGCCGTGATCTTCTGAGCCACCAAGGTGGAAAATCCCTCCACTAAGAGCCAAGACGCATCGAATTGAAACCTTTGGCAGCCAACTGAACGAGACCCATCGTCAAGGATTAGGGGGGCGTGATCAGATCCTACAATGGGAAGGGCACGTAGACAAACCCGAGGGAATAGAGCATCCCAGCCAGGGCAGATAAAAACCCTATCAAGAACATAGCGGATGGGGGAAGCTTGTTGGTTAGTCCAGGTGAAGCGGGCCCCAACCCTAGGGACTTCACGAATGGCCGTATCCCTGATAAAAGCATTGAAGGTCTCGGCCAGAGCCCAAGAGAAGTTAGAGGAGCTCTTATCAGAGGGATATCTCAACAGGTTAAAATCACCCCCAATCAAGAGGGGAAGCTGACAGGAGTCAATTTTATTATAAATCTCGTCCAAGAAATTGTAGGAGAGAGAGTGGTCTGCCGGGCCATAAACCACCATGATCTTGAGAAGAGAATTGAGGGAACGATGGGAAACCACCGTGCTAGCCCAGTAACTACCATGGTCAAAAGCAACAAAATCAAATACATCAATATTAGTGCCCAGAAGAAAGCCACCTGATTGACCAACGGAGGCCATAAAGTTCCAATTGAATCTATCTATCCCAGCAATAGTCAAAAGTTCACTTGGGGAGAAGGAGGGTTTGAGGGTCTCAACAAGGCCAATAAAATCAACATTTTTAGACCGCACCAGGTCTTTGAGTTGATCCCTGCGCCCCCTAGCGCAGAAACTTCTGATATTCCAAAATAAGGCATTCATCTGAAGGAGAGGTTTTTAATTCTGAGACTTGACCTGCACGGAGCCTTGCAGGGTTTAACGCGCTTCCCAGCCCCACGTTTCTGAACCGGGGAGACCTGACACCTGTCAGCCTCCCCCACAGCCCCCCCGGCCACAACCAGAGGGGCAGACACACCTACCCCAGCCTCCTTGGCTTTAGCAATGTCAGCCTGAGCTAGCTCGTTAGCCCTAATCACATTAAGTAAGGAAGAAGGGGAACCCAAACTGGAATCTAAGCAAATCCCTACATCATCTAAAATCTTAAACAATTGCTCATCAGACTGAGAAGGTAAACTAATCGAACAGGAGACAGATCCTTAGGAGAGGAAGAAGACGGAGCCGGGCGCAAACCTGAAGGAGGAAGATCCCGCGCCGCCGCACACCGAGCCGCCCGGTCAGCCACACGCTCGCCGCTGTTAGAGACCCGACCGCTCTTGCGAGCAGTAGAGGCAGGAGAACGAACAGGCACAGGGGGAGCCCGGCCGGGGGAAGCGGCCGCCGAGGACGGGCCCGATGCCGCACCCAAATCCACCTCCAACCTGCGGCACAACCCAGCCGCGGACTGCCTGGAATCCCCGGACGCCCTGCTCTTAGCTGAGAACTTTTTCACCGACGATTTCTTCCTCTTCTTGGACGCCGACGGACCAACCGGTGGCAAATCTTCAATGCCAGAAAGCGAAGGGGAGGTGGTGCGAGTAGGAAGATTAGATCACGCCGCCGACAGAGGGGTGCCCTTTGTCCCACCAGAGGCCGCGGCCCCACCACCCATACCTGGCAAGGAGTCATGTGCCCCACCGCCCGCCGGAGCACAGTCCTTCAACAGATCTTGTTCTTCAGGGGACAGCCCATCCCATTCAGACTGGGTAAAGTGAGGGTCCGTGCCATGCATCGAGTCGTCTGGGCATCCATCACCATCATTGCTCTTGTCATCATTGCCGGAGGCCGGAGGCGGGGGGGAGGGGAGGCGAGGCTGGGCCAGGAGCACCCTCCACCCGGAGCCGAAGCCGGAAGCCTCCCGCCACCGGGAAGATGTCCACAGAACCACGAATGTAGATAGGGTCAATACACCAGACCCGGAGACGAGCTGGACCAAGAACAGACAGCGAGGCATGGTCAACCTCGATGGGCTTGCAAGGAGCACCCCAAAAGCCATCAGGAAGGCCGTTGTGCGCATATTAGGAGGAACATCATCCACTAGCACCCATACATCAGACAGAAAAGAGATGGCCTTTGACCCATTGGAGGCAGCTTTAACCGATACCACTAGCTTACTCAGAGGAAGCGTGAAGCTGGTACAGGAGGATATCATGCGGAGGCTCTCTTTAGAGGGAAATGTAGCAGCAAACTCAAAATTAGATAGTTGGCGGATCTGCCAATCCCACCCGCCTTCATCCCACAACCGAAGTTCATCAAGAAGGACCTGGGAGGAAATGCGCTTGTCCTGAACAAATATGACACCAACATTGGAAAGCGAGGGGTTAGGAGCAGCTACAGGAACCTCCCTATCTAGGGCAAAGAAAGAACAGCCAGGGAGGCCGACACCATAGTCAACGAAGGAAGGAGGTATGACACGGCTTTGACAGTCCACTGTGAGGTGGCCGTCCTCCCTACAAATGAGGCAAAAAGGAGGGTTTTCACAGCGGGATTGGAAGTGGCCAGGACGATGACACGCGAAGCAAGTGAGGATAGGATTGGAGACCTGGGAGTGAGGGGGGATGCGACCAGGGCCTCGAGAGGAAGGAGGAGGGAGGATACCATCACTAGGAGCACCAGCACCAGCACCGGCGCCATGCCCTGCAGCACTTCCAAAAGGACGCCGAGCAGGAACCCCCGATGCGCCACGAGGAACGAAGCGAGATGGGCCACCACCAGCCACCGCCGGCGCCCGCGGCAGCCCGCCACCCCGGGGGACCAACGAAGGGGGCGACGAGGATGGCCCCGAGGAACCCTCCCGACTCCCGAGCGCCGCCTGCTCCCAGGGATCGACCGCAGCCACCGGAGCACCAGACGCAGGAGGCGGAGGGACCGCCGGCCCAGATCCAAAAGCACGAGGGGACGCACTGGCCGTCTCCGACACAGTCCCCGCGCCCGGAGCGAGCGAGGCTTGGAGCTTGGCACGGAGCGAAGCGTCGTACTCCAGATCCGCGGCGGCGTCGCCAGAGCCATCGCGCCCCCGCTTATGGCCGGAGACCGCCTCACAGGAGGACCCGCGGGAGCGATCCATCGCGGCCACCGTCGCGAAGGGAAGGAGGAGGGGTGGGGGAGGAGGAGATCTGACGAAACAGCGGATAGGGAGACGGCGCCGACGCAAGTCAAAGGAGGAGGCAGGAAACCCTAGAAAAGGGGAGCCGCTCCCTTCTGAACCCATAAATAGCCAGAGCTAGCCAGGCCGGGCTCGCCACGGGGGGCCGGGGGAGGATTGGGCGGAATCTGGGCCAACCGCGGCCCAGGAGCCACAGACAGGAGGGGGGAAGTCAGAAGAAGAAGCCAACGAAGGGACCGAAACAGGCCCACACGGCCCAGCAGCATCCAAAGGGGCCCGCGGCCTAGCCCGGGGCACCAGCGCCAACCCCGATCCCAGATCTAGGGTTGGCACCGGCACCGCCGCCACCGAGGAAGCGGGGACCATGGCCGAAGGCAAGCCAGGGAGGGCAGCCGCCGGAGGGGAAGACGCCGGCGACTCCACCACAACCACCCCGGAGCCCACCAGCGACCCAACCAAAGACCAGGAGGCAGCCCGCCGGCGACCACGAGCGACGCGGCACCAACCATCCGCGTCCACTCCAGACCCGACCGGCCTCCCCCTAACTCCCGGAGCAAACTTGCGCCGGCCGCCCACCGCCAGAGCAACCGACGACCCACCCAACTGAGCCGAACGGGAAGGAGGGGGAAGAGCCTCAGAATCCGAGCCGGAGTCTTCCAAATCGAGCGCCCAAAACCTGTTAGCCCGGGGCGCAGCCTGAGCCGCAGCATGGGGCGGGGGAGCCGAAGAGCGGGAGGGTACGGGGCTCGCCGCCGACGATGAGCCCGGAGGAGACCTCAGGGGGGAGGGAGAGAGGGAAGCCGCACGAGGCTGGAACGCCGACGAGGGGGAGCCGCGGAACGGCGACGCCCCAGGAGAGAGGGGGGCGAGAGGAGAAGAGAGTGCCATGAAGTTTCCGCCAGAGTAGTCTTTGACAAGTCGAGCACCGGCCGGAGGACTTGATTGGTTTTCCTATGGACGGACGTAAAGGATCTTGTATGTTTATACGGATTTGCTAAAACTCATTCGAATGTTTTTTTTCTTTGGTCTCATTCGTTTTTGTAGCCGTCAGATCGAAACGCTCCACGATTCGTGTGTCCAGGTGGAGACTTCGCCCGACGGGGTGGCGCGGCCCATGTGTTGTCCCGCTGGCAGCCCATCTGTTGTTTTTTTGTTGTATGGGCTGCAGCCTCCTCGCACTTCCGTCAGGCCCTGATGTGGATGTGCATGTGGATGGATCGGTTAAGTACACAGGAGAGGAGAGCAGGTACGTATATACTACTACAATATATGACAAGACTCCTTTTTCTTCTTCTTATCGTTGGCGGCTGTAGTACATAGAGCGCGGCGGGTTTTTCTTTGTCTCTACAGGTGGAAATCTTGTTTCATTTTTCTATTTTTCTTTTCTTTTTTCAGGTTGTTCCATTTTTTATTTTTGATTAGGAGTTTTTTTGTTTGAAGTTGCAACCGCCCAACCCGAGTGCAATCGCAACTCAGCACGCCCAAGCACAATTGCAAGACATATAACGTGACTGCAACCGGGGGTCGGGGCCGAGGGTTGTCGGCGCCGATGAAATCGGTTCCATTTTTATAGTTATTGTTAGTTTTTTTTGTAGTTGCAACCGACACGGCCCGAGCGCAATCGCAACACAGCACACCCAAGCGCAATTGCAAGACATATAACATGACCGCAACCGGGGGTCGGGGCGGAGGGTTGTCGGCACCGATGAAATCGGTTCCATTTTTTATTTATTGTTAGTTTTTTTTGTTGTAGTTGCAACCGACCCGGCCCGAGTGCAATCGCAACACAACATACCCAAACACAATTGCAAGACATATAACATGACCGCAACGGGGGTCGGGGCAGAGGGTTGTCGGTGTCAATGAAATCGGTTCCTTTTTTTATTGTTAGTTTTTTTTGTAGTTGCAACCACCCCGACCCGAGCGCAGTCGCAACTCAGCACACCCAAGTGCAATTGCAAGACATATAACGTGACCGCAACTGGGGGTCGGGGCGGAGGTTGTAGTTGCAACCGCCTCAACCCAAGCGCAATCGCAAGTCAGCACACCCAAGCGCAATTGCAAGCCATATAACATGACCGCAACCGGGGGTCGGGGCGGAGGGTTGTCGGCGCCGATGAAATCGGTTCCATTTTTTATTTATTGTTAGTTTTTTTTTGTAGTTGCAACCGACCCAACCCGAGCGCAATCGCAACACAGCACACCCAAGCGCAATTGCAAGACATACAACATGACCGCAACTGGGGGTCGGGGCAGAGGGTTGTCGGCGCCGATGAAATCGATTCCATTTTATATTTATTGTTAGTTTTTTTGTTGTTGTAGTTGCAACCGCCCCAACCCAAGCGCAATCGCAACACAACACACGCAAGCGCAATTGCAAGACATATAACGTGACCGCAATCGGGGGTCGGAGCGGAGGGCTGTCGGCGCCAATGAAATCGGTTCCATTTTTTTATTTATTGTTAGGTTTTTTTGTTGTGGTTTCAACCGCCCCGACCCGAGCGCAATCGCAACTCAGCACACCCAAGTGCAATTGCAAGACATATAACGTGACCGCAACTGGGGGTCGGGGCAGAGGTTGTAGTTGCAACCGCCTCAACCCAAGCGCAATCACAAGTCAGTACACCCAAGCGCAATTGCAAGCCATATAACATGACCGCAACCGGGGGTCGGGGCGGAGGGTTGTCGGCGCCGATGAAATCGGTTCCATTTTTTTATTTGTTGTTAGTTTTTTTTGTTGTAGTTGCAACCGCCCCGACCCGAGCGCAATCGCAACTCAGCACATCCAAGTGCAATTGCAAGACATATAACGTGACCGCAACTGGGGGTCGGGGCGGAGGTTGTAGTTGCAACCGCCTCAACCCAAGCGCAAGTCAGTACACCCAAGCGCAATTGCAAGCCATATAACATGACCGCAACCGGGGGTCGGGGCGGAGGGTTGTCGGCGCTGATGAAATCGGTTCCTTTTTTTTATTGTTAGTTTTTTTTGTTGTAGTTGCAACAGCCCCGACCCGACCCGAGCGCAATCGCAACTCAGCACACCCAAGTGCAATTGCAAGACATATAACGTGACCGCAACTAGGGGTCGGGGCGGAGGTTGTAGTTGCAACCGCCTCAACCCAAGCGCAATCGCAAGTCAGCACACCCAAGCACAATTGCAAGCCATATAACATGACCGCAACCGGGGTCGGGGCGCCGATCCCGAGCGCAATCGCAACTCAGCACACCCAAGTGCAATTGCAAGAAATATAACGTGACCGCAACTAGGGGTCGGGGCGGAGGTTGTAGTTGCAACCGCCTCAACCCAAGCGCAATCGCAAGTCAGCACACCCAAGCGCAATTGCAAGCCATATAACATGACCGCAACCGGGGTCGGGGCGCCGATCCCGAGCGCAATCGCAACTCAGCACACCCAAGTGCAATTGCAAGACATATAACGTGACCGCAACTAGGGGTCGGGGCGGAGGTTGTAGTTGCAACCGCCTCAACCCAAGCGCAATCGCAAGTCAGCACACCCAAGCGCAATTGCAAGCCATATAACATGACCGCAACCGGGGTCGGGGCGCCGATCCCGAGCGCAATCGTAAACTTAACACACCCAAACTTAACAGCGCGACATTTATTATGACCAAGAGTCGGGGCGGACGGATATCAGCGCAAATGAAATCGGTTCAGTTTTTTTAGGCCTTCTTTGTTTTGTAGTTGCAATCGCTACAATTCGACCGCAAACCGCAACTCAACATAACCAAGTGCACCTGCAAGACGTATAATGTGACCACATCTAGGGGGTCAAGGGCAGTGTTTTGTCAGTGATGGCGAAAACTTTGTTTAATCATTTTTTACAGGTCGTCTGTTGTTTTTAGCTTTTTTTTAGGTGGTTGTTAGTAGTCATTATTCTTTTCATATATCATAGTTATATAGTTTTTTTCACACACATATATATAATCATTTTCTAAGGATGAAAATAGTAGTAAAGCCACTAGTTCTTGTATATCCTTCTTCTTTTTTCTTTATCATCAAGTCTATGGCAGGTGGCCCCTCCTTTAACGTATCTTTTTCCAGAGAGCCGTTCTCATTTTTTTGTGGGTGTTGTTACTGTTTTAAATGAGATAGAAGCAGGGGAAGACAGGGAAGAGACGAGAGAAGGTCAAGCACGGGAGAAGTTTGAATGCCGGGCTCTCTTGTTTTTCCTTGACAACTGAAAACAACCAACCCAAAAAGGCCCACAACCCAAAAAGGCCCACAAGACAAAGGCCAACAACCCACAACTAACAGGGGAGAAGTTTTTTTCTCAAAAAAAAAAAAACAGGGGAGAAGTTTCAACCCAATTGGACTTTTCTATTTTTGTTTTGTGCCGGGGGAGAAAGGAGCCTGGTGATCGGGCTGGGACAAATAACAACGACGTCATCGCCACGTCATTTGACTGAGACCATTTTATTTCTCAGTCGAATCAGTTCCAGGCGCTCCCATGTTTATAGGTGCACGTACGCGCTGATAGGGGTAGATGAATTGGGCACCAACTAGGACTTGCGTTGGTTTTGAAATCTATTTCACGTACGCACCTTAATCTTAAGGCAGAGACGGAAACAGAGTGTCATGTCGGTTGTTGTAGCACCTATTTCACGTACGTACCTTAATCTTAAGGCAGAGAGGGAAACAGAGTGTCATGTCGGTTGTTGTAGCACGGCCTACGGCTCCTTTCTCTTCGACAAATCTGCTTAAGAGTACAGGCAGGCATTAGGAAAAGACGAGTACCGCGACAGGTACAACTACTAGCGCATGCATGACGTGGCTCCTGAGTCGGCGGATGACGGTGGACGGTGACGGCGACAGACGGCAGCGCAGCGGTGGCGCCACGCCGGCGACCTTGTGGTACGTGCTGGGCTGCTAGCCGTCTGGCCGTCTCGCTCTAGGTCGCGGAGCACAGTGACATTTTCATCGTATCAATCACGGGGTGGCTGACCACGTGGTCAAACCCATTCAGACAACATTTATGCAAGGACGCAACATACTAGATGGAGTTGTTGTGCTGCATGAAACTGTGCATGAGCTTCATCATAAAAAGTTGAATGGAGTCATCATCAAAATAAACTTCGAAGAAGCATATGAAAAAGTCAAATGGCCCTTTCTTTTGCAAACTTTGTGCATGAAGGGGTTTTCATCAAAATGGTGTCGATGGGTAGAGAGTTTTGTTTCTGAAGGTATTGTGGCTAACAAAATCAATGATGATGTTGGCAACTACTTTCAGACAAGGAAGGGGCTTCGCCAAGGGGACCCTGCTTCCCCTATTTTATTCAACATTGTAGCTGATATGTTAGCTACCCTTGTTGAGCGGGCTAAGGTGGCCGGTCAATTTAGCGACGTGATTCCTCATCTGGTAGAAGAAGAGCTGTTTATTCTACAATATGCGGATGACACTATACTTTTTCTAGATCATGACCTAGATAAAGCTAGAAACCTCAAATTACTTTTATGTGCATTTGAGGAGCTCTCTGGTCTCAAAATTAACTTTCATAAGAGCAAGCTTTTCTGCTTCGGCGATGCTACAGAGTCCGCATCTGAGTATGTTGAGATTTTTGGCTGTCAGCTCGGCCAGTTTCCGATTAGGTATCTAGGTATTCCTATTCACCATCGGCGTTTAACTATCGCTGAGTGGAAGCACGTGGAAGAAATACTTGAGAAAGGCCTAGCCGGCTGGAAGGCCAGACTCTTGTCGTATGGGGGGCGGTTGATTCTGATTAATTCCGTCCTCAGCAACATGGTTCTTTACATGTTGTCATTCTTCCACTTACCAAAAGGGGTTCTACAGCGTCTTGATTATTTTAGATCCAAATTTTTTTGGCAGTGTGATAATGAATCCAAGAAATATCGGCTGGCTAGGTGGAGTATATTATGCCGACCAAAAAGTCAAGGAGGCCTTGGAATTCAGGATCTTGAGAGTAAAAACATCGCTCTCTTGAGTAAATGGGTATACAAACTACTCACTGAGAATGGAGTATGGCAGGAAATCATTCGTAACAAGTACGTGGGGTCTAAAGCCATTTCACAAGTTCATTGGAAACCCGGTGATTCACATTTTTGGAGTGGTGTGATGAAGGCCAAGGAATTCATTTTTAAAGTTTTTACTTTCTTGGTTAGGGATGGTTCCCAGGTTTGATTCTGGGAAGACACCTGGCTGGGGGCCACTCCACTTATGGTGCAATACCCTAGCTTGTATAGGATCGTCAGAACTAAATTCGTCACGATCAAACAAGTCTTGGGACAAAAAAACCCTGATATTTATTTTCGTAGGGACCTTATTGGGCCTCGTCTGGTAGCATGGAATGAATTACTCAATCGTCTGGAGGCCATTGAGCTATCAGGCGAACCAGACAAGTTCCGATGGAATTTGCATCAGAACGGTACCTTTTCAGTCAAATCCTTGTATGATGCAATGGCCTACACTGATGTTCCGGTTGATAACAAGATATTGTGGAAGCTCAAAATTCTCCTAAGAGTGAAGATATTCCTCTGGTTTCTAAACAGAGGGGTCATCTTAACTAGAGATAACCTGACACGACGCAACTGGCAAGGTAGCAAGATATGTGTCTTTTGCTAACATGACGAGTCCACCAAACACTTATTTTCTGAGTGTAACTTTACTCGTGTAGTCCGGACATAGTTCAAGTAGCTTCAAATCTATATCCCCCACGTAGTGCGTGCAACATGTTCGGCAATTGGTTGCGGGGTATCCATAAACAATTTACTGCACATCTACTCGTGGGAGCGGCTGCCTTATGTTGGGCAGTGTGGCTTACCAGAAATGATGTGATTTTTAACAATAAATGTGTTTCATCTCCTGTGCAGGTTATCTATGCGTGAACGCGGTGGCTTCCTACGTGGTCTATCCTACAAAGGCCGGAGGACAGAGACCTTTTTATGATGGCGTCTACACGGCTAGAGCATACAGCCAGGGAGGTTTTCTCCCAACATGGATGGCGGTGTAATCTCCAGATAGAATTTGCCCCATTCTAGGCTGGATTGATTTACTTTTGCTGCAAAACGATATTTATTTTTAGGCTTGTTGGACATGTTGGCTGTGTGCATCGCGCTATGCAGAGGCCGGACATTCTTCAATGCGGTTGTATCACCTCGATATATCAATTGAATGAAATGTTCTTTATCGAAAAAGGAAAGAAGACCAAAAGGACCATCTATTCAGAACTGATGTGGATTTTGTATATGAACAAATTGACAGTTTCCCATATTCGCCCACTTTCTCCAATGGTTATTTGTTATGATATGCTAACTTAAAGGGTCGGAAACTTAGCTAAAGTAAGTTAATGGTCGATTCACGCAATTTTCATGACGCAATGAACTTGGAAAGTTGTCCCTTTTTTTTACTTCCCAATCAGTATGACTGAAACTGCATGATGCAAGCTACAAGTTCACAAATGCGTTTGTCGTTATGATATTTTCTTGGCAAGATATCAGAAACTAAACATGCAAGTAGAGTGATCACATGATAAAATTGCTGTGACAACATATCATGAATGATAAACCACATGTTCACAATATATGTGTTTAATATAAGAAGAGCTAGCAAAGACACGGATGCGTACAAGTCTTATATATACCTATGCCTTAATTAGGATGCCAAGGTGAGTGAGATGTCAAGTCAGGTTTGTTTATGTGTTTAGCTTCAGTGCATCTAAAATATTGGAGGAAAACAAAGAAGTGAGAGTCGAGGAGGTGAAGGGAAAACAGGTTGACAGAAGCCAACAGCGATCTGTTTTCGTTATCCGACTTGCAAAAGTCCGCTTGCCCTTCACTGCAGACTATAATCATAGTACTAGAATTGGGAGCCACATTACCTTCATAGTCTCGATGGTGAGTTGGACATCAAGAGAGAAAGGAAAAAGCAACACTTGAAGATAAGTTGCTTTGACTCTAGTTTTCAATCTCATGTTTGACGGCTGCGGCTATGGTAGGATATATATCTAGCTAAAAACTGAACTATGTGTCACACAGACGGATGTGGGCGACGGCGTGACTGTCAAAATTGAAGCGCTAGACACTGGACAGGTGAATGGATCTGACAAAACTGAAGTTGTTCAGCTGTCGAGCAAGGGAAAGGAGAAGGCTTATGCGGGAGATGACGCGTTCGTGTTTGATGGGTGTTGTTATAATCACATAGACGTGTTTGATCTAATTAAGAATGAAGAAAGAAACTGTTGTACCCTCCCCTCTATGTCTGTCTCTTCCTCCCTTTATTTTCTTGCTGTTCTTGATCTCCCACGAACGTCGCACCTCCCGCCGCCAGAGCCGCCGCCCTGCAATCAGCCAACCCCGAGACCTACACAAAGGCCCCAACTTTGGATCAACCGACGGCCCTCGACCGATGGAACCACCCGCAGACGCTCCGCTGGTAAACCTGCGCCAACCCGCCCGCGGCCGAGGAAAGGGGGAGAAAGGGGAGCGGACGAATCTAGACCGGCAAACCGTGCCGATGACAGGTGACGCGACCGCATCGAGGCCATCCATCCCTCCAACCAAGCTCCTCGCCGAACACGGCGAAAGTGGGAGAAGGAGGAGCGGACGCATCCGGACCGGCAAACTGTGCCGGCGACAGGTGGCACGACCGCATCGAGGCCACCTATCCCTCCTACCAAGCTCCCCCGCGAGCACTCCCATGTCGCTCCACCATGGTAGCTGACACGCGTCTCCGCGAGGCCATCGTCAACCGCGTGCTCACCGACGAGGGAGACCAAATCAACCCGCGGCCGCAACCATGGGAGCTCACCGGAGATGCCTCCTCACGCCATCCGCCGACGTCTGAGCGCCAGACCAGGAAGGTTCCGATGCGGACTCGACCAACACGCCCCGCTAGCCACCACCACTACGCTGCCACCCCCACCAGCCCAAAGCCAGGGCAGGGGCTCCGGTGGCTTGGGCCGGCTCCTGGCTTGGCGCTGCGGTGGCAGCGCCAAGCCAGGAGCCGGCCCAAGCCACCGGAGCCCGCATATATATAAAGTTGTATGACATGAAGGTTGGTTTTTTTTATCATGCAAATTGTTGTTCAACCACTCACTCATTTAGAAACTGCTCTCCGTTCTATCTATGTGAGTTTCCTCCAACTAAACAAAGTGGATCTCCATGCATGTAGAAAGGTCCCATCATTCCACAGTTTACTTGTAGAATAAAACTGTCAAACGATTCTTGAATGACCTTCTCAATACATATCCCATGCTCACAATATATTTCTTTCATAAGACGAACTAACAAAGACTAGATATCTGTAGGAAGTCTTATTATATATACATACTCCTGCCTTAGGATTTCCATGTGCGTGTGCTACGATTTCAGATTTTCTTACGCCTTTAGCTCCAGTCCATCTGGAAAATTGGAGAAAAACAAAAACGTGAGAGCCAAGGAGAAGCACTTAGAAGGAGCTGAAAGCCACTGTTAATGTCGTGTCTTGCTTAGTCCAGTTGAAGTCAGATTTGAACCGAACGGTGGTCTATTTCATGAGCTGTTTTGGAAATGGAATGTTGCTGTTCAGAACTGACTCTATTTCACTCTTGTGTAATGTAGCAGTAGAACTTACTGATGGTGTGATTGAGAACTATAGTTTGACTACTTCTGGCAAGGTGAATTCGGGCCTCGGTAAACGGCTTCAGTTTACGGTTTGTATACAGAAATTAAGCAGGGGTAAACGGCTTCTTCCCAAGGATTTTTCCTGTAGCTTCCTGTGGCCAGTCAGTGCTCTGCTTCTATAGTGTTGTTGTAATGCTCCACAAACTCGCCGTGGCCGTCGCCTGACAGAGCATTGCCACCTGAGAGCCCTATCTCTCTGCCATGCCTGAAATAGCAGCTAGTTAATGTCAGGCTGTGTGCTTGTTTCTTCAATTAATTAACCTGAAGCGCCTCCTGCTCTGTTATTTGAGAACTGTAGCCATAGCTGACTATGGTTCATTCTGAATAGTGCAGCAGTGGCCTGAATGTTGGGCACAAGGCACATCCCAAGAGCCATGCATTTGCGTCCTATACTTTTTCAATATCCTACGCTTCTTGGTACACCTATTTAACATTTGCCTGTCGATCGTAAGACCTGAATAGGTCATTCTTATTACGTTGGGCTGGGTATACTCTTCGTCATGCAGTTGTTGTCGCCCAACTACAAAGCTATTCATGATATCTTTCCAAGTACACCATATGGTCACTTCTATGCAAGTAGCTCTACCATGTCACACAATTTTGTTGTCTACTCACATGATAAACAAATGACAACGGCTCCTAACCGTTGACACCTTTTGCGCGCTTACCTGAATGTAAAAAGATCCTGACAAAGAATGCAGTACATATAAGTCAGGCCTATATATATGTACTTGATCATCTGAATTGCCTTAGCTAGGATGCAAAAGTGAGTGTTATTTGAGAAGTTTCAAATTTATTTTATGTTCTATTCCGTTTCTATCAATCTGTTTGAAATATTGGAGGAAAACAAAAAAACTGTAGTAAATCTTTAGTTGTGCTTGCATCACCTCCCCTTCCTACATCATACGTCTCCCTTGGAAACACCAGCAGAGAAAAAAGATGAATCCAGCCCACAGAACGAGCCAAAAAAATCTCGACTGCTGCCATCTCCTCACCAGGTCGGTGTCATGCCCATCCTATGATCGAGTCCTCCCATCTCGCCTCGCCCGCACCATTGATCTGGCCGCCCAACTCACAGCTATGGTCATCGGGCTCCTGGACGTAGAAGTATCTGGTAGCTCTGACGATGTAGGCAAACGATTCTTCCAAGGACGATGTTGTTGTTGTGATTTGATTCTCCATGGCGCACGATGGCCGACGGTGTTGGTGGCGTGAAACCGTCTGTCGATGTCGATCATTGTGGCCGGAATTCGATCAATTGGTTTTCCTATGTGGACGGACGTGCTTGAGCTTGTATTTTTATAGGCGCACATACGCAAATTGGTTTTCCTACATGAACGTGCTCGATAGGAGTAGTTGAATTAATTAACCTTCTTGTATCCTTGGTTCTTCAATTAATTAACCTTATAAGTGCCTCCTGCTCTATTGGTAGCTTATCATCCACTATAAACGCTCTTATATTTCTTTACAGAGGGAGTAGTTGCTTGCTAACCTTATTAATTCTCTAAAGATGCTGCTTTTCTATGGACATTATGTATGTAAATGGAGTGGCGTTCAGGTGTTTTGGCAAGAGGTTGGTTATCCCCACCCGTGTGATCAGGAGAAGGAAACTGTTTTTCGGTGTCTCTGGCAGAGAAAGGTTTAGCTGGCGAAGGCGAGGAAGAAACTGTAGATGTAGTGAGCAATCAGTCTTGATTCACTGTCATAGATTTGAGCTCTTTCAGAAGTGGGACTTTGTTTCATTCTGAATAATGCAGTAGTGGCCTGAATGTTGGGCAATTGCTTAGCGAATGGCTTCTACAACTGAACTGTATTGCAAGCAGTCGCTCTGGACCGAGAATTGTTGGGGCATGTAGCATAGGGCGACTACTTTGGGGTTGAGTCGAGCACTGCTGAATCACATCCCAGACCGACAAAGATGATCCGTTCTGGATTTGTGTCGGTGTGTACAACAGGCAGGGGGTCAGCAGTTTACTGCCATGTTTGTTGTAGCCCAGTAGTGCTCTGTCTAAGCGATATGGTTCTGTCGTAAGAACATATAGGTTTGGCATAATGGGACAAGCTAGAGCATATAATTGCTGGCCTTCGCATGTATGCATAGAGTTGGAACAACTCCTGGACACACTGTATTATTTCAACATTTTAATACGTCCGAGCTACCATGTATTTTTTACTAGATGATCACACCTCTAGCGGTTCAGGTCTCATGGATAATATATTATACGCTAGCTGTGTATAGATAGAGCTGGCTCTCTATCAGGAGCACATGATATGATATTATGTTGTCTGAGCACATGGGGCCAAAAGACCATGGTCTAATATTTTCTACTTCCTGATGTGAAAAGTCTGTGGCAAAAAGGGTAGCAACGCACAAGGCACAAAGTACATAAAAATGGAAAATTTAGCAAGTGGGTCATCTATTTAGATATACACAACGGATAATCTATAAGATATGCAAAATAAGACTATGCTTCTTCTGAGGCTAGTCAAAGAGAAGTAATATAATGACTAGGTGTTTTTCAAGAACTGTCTGGTAGAACCCTGGGCAAGCACATGATGCTAAGCTCTCCCCGAGATTTGAATTTACAGGCATAATTTTCCTTTCTGTTTATTATGGTACTAAATGGTATATAAATTCAAGAACACATATGTCATCTGCTAGAGCAAATTGTCGGGAGGAAGTCTTGAATCATGTCCAAAAAGGCTTTTCAATTTGGCAAAAAAGATATGATCAATGTCTCTTAACACCTTTTTAGTATTCCGTAGCATCACACGGGCATCGTACTAGCATGCAAGGAAAATTACAAATGTGATTGTAGCTTAATCTTGGTTTTATTTTGTGTTGTGCCTAGTGGGATGTTATTTTGGGTGAATGTGACATAACAAACCATTGTGAGAGGCAGTTATCAGGACCTATGTTTTCCATGTACAAAATCCTTACCCATTAAACTAGAAAGATGGTATGGAAGAGCAAATGCACGACCAGTGAAACTTCTCATCCATCATGAATCACCATCCCTAAGCATGAATGCCGGTATACAGGCTCCATCCTCTCGGCCGATCCTCTGCCATAGGCTGCTGCCAGGCTAGCAGGATTTCAGTAGTTTCAGTATTTTGTACTTCATTGTGTGAACATTATTAGTATAAGAAATGCTAGCAACGGAACTGGCATGAAGAAACTCCATTGAAAATTTAGCATTGGCTCCTTTATGTGATTGTATGCCCTACATAAATAATCAGATAATAAAAAAGATGCAAAACTATATACACTTATACAGCTTCCAAGGCCAGTCAAACAAAAGGAATAAAATGACTATGCTTCTTGTCATCTCATATATTTTGAAAGCAAACTACCCCGTGCATTCTTTTAAGAGGGTCCTTGTCCCCATCTTTATTATTGACAGTACATTTGGCGTCATCGAAGGCAACTTGTACGCCAGTTAATATATAATTGATTTGGTCGTAAGAGCATATACTTGCTGGCATTCACATGCATGCATGGGGTTGGAGTAACACCTAAGCACACTGGCCGTATTGCATAAAATATGTAAGAGGTCCAAACCACCATATATTTTGTCTTAGATGATCACCCCTTCCAGGATTGAAGAGCTGTTCAGGTCTTATGGATAATATAATTAGGCGATGGTACTGTAGAGAAGTGTGAGCAAAGTGTGCTAAGAGAAGCCGAAGATAAGCCTGGAATGTGAATAGAGCAGCTGACGAAGTGAATATTCTTGCAATCTTCAGCTTACCCTACTGACCCCACGGTGTACGATATTCACAGTTGGTACATGACCCTCTCCACATGGGATTACAACAAATCTCATGTAGTGGCCAACGGACCAAGCCCTAGGGATCAGAGAATTTAGTATTTTGTACATCATGAAGTGAAGAGTTATGGCAGAAAAGGTAGCAATGCACGTTGCATGATGTACATAAAATGAAAATTTTAGCAAGTGGATCATCTGTAAGATATACAAAATAAGACTATGGTTATTCCAAGGCTAGTCAAATAAAAGGAATAAACTGACTAATTTTATGGATTGCACATATATCTTTTGATCGACCTACTACTTCCATCAATGTTTTAAATAGCGGGCTATGGGAAATAGCGGCGGGCCTCCAAAAACAGCTATAGCGGAGCTATATCGGGCTATAGCGGGATATAGCGGGCTATTTGTGAAGGCGACCATTTAGCGGCACCCTGCTGAAAAGGCTATAGCGGAGCTATAGCGAAGCTATAGCTAGCTATTTAAAACATTGACTTCCATACTATAAATACTGCCCAGCTCTGCATCCCATAGCACACAGAAAGCCAGAGAATCACACAAATATTAGTTTTGCTTCTGGATAGGTAGTCACCACACCCATCCGCTTGAATCCTGTTGTCTTGAAATGGCCAATTCTCTTCCCCAAACATACCTTACTCAGTGTTGCCTGCCATGTGAAAAGGAGCTAAACTTGCCGAGCTGCCGACTGAACGTTTTGGACGAGCAGTCCAAGATAATTCCTGACAACCACAAGGACAAGCACGTGGTAGATTCTCTTCAAGATTCTGTTCCACGGGATAGATTTTCTTTTCCATTACAGAAGTGCACATCTATACGCTTCTTGCAAGGCACGTCAAACAAAAGTAATAAAATGACTAAGCCTCACGTCTTCACACATATTTTAGAAACGAACTACTCCGACCAGTTTTATAAGGGAGTCCTTCTCTCCATCTTTTCTCATTGACATTATATTTAGCAGTGTTTAAAGAAATAGTACTCAAATTATAATATTTCTAAATGACAAGGGTTCTGTCATAAGAACATGTAGGTTTTGCTTAAATGGATAAGCTACGTCACGTACATGAAGGCCCCTGATGTGAACTATATTAAACTGTATGTTGATGGTGCGTTTGTGAAGGAGGATGGTACAACCGGGGCTGGGATGATTTTGCGTGATCATGAAGGCGCAGTCATCTTCACCGTGACGCGGGTGCTCTTCAACTGTGCGGGGCCTCTAGAAGCAGAGATGGCAGTTATAGACGTGGGGCTTCGGCTTGCTCTCCATTGGTCCAGCTTGTCATTGGTTGTTGAAACGGACTGCGCCGAATTGTTAAAGCTGGTGCAATCTAAAGATATGGAGCGATCGAGATATGTGAACCAGGTTAATGAGATCAGAAGGATTCTGACTCATGAAAGGAACATCAGTCTAGTTAAAATTAGCAAGTATGCAAATGTAGCGAGTCACACCCTTGGCTTCGAAATTCCCCAATTGAAATAGCTAGTATAGTCATCTCTGAACGTAATGACCATGGTTGATGACTGAAAAGTTCCTTTCCCGCAAAAAAAAAGAACCATGTACGGATAAAATTCGAAGCTAAGGCTTTCATGTACCAAACGAAAAATAACTGCAGTGTTAGATCCATGCGCATTTGCTATTATTAAGTTACCTGAAAAACTGATATGTGCGGGAGCACGGGGCGGGGTGGGGCGCTTCTTCGTATTATTCCCTAGTCGGATTATATGGATCAGGGGCAAAAGAAGTGGACGCAACGGCAGAATGTGGTGTCACCAATGAGGGCTCGGACATGACGCCGTTGAAGGAGATGACCGGAGGAGAGGCAGTGGGCCGTCACGAGCAGAAAGATACGAGGTAAAAAGTTCATGGGAAGGATAATGATTTTTCTTTTTTTTAGAAAAGGAGGCTTACCCCCGGCCTTTGCATCTGGAGGATGCATGTAGTCATTTTATTAATTATTCACGAAGACCTTACAAAGTAGTACATCAGGTAGTCGGTAGCAACCATCTTAGCAAAATTTGTCGTTACCTATCCACTTGATGAAGGGTGCCGATACTCCGAGCCTAATATCAAACAGACATTGCATAAATACCTAACATCTAAAGCCGGAGGCCCCAACCAAGCCACATACTGGGTTTGGAGTACAAACCGGTTCGACACACTCTCATGTGTCGTAGACGAAATCTTCTATCAATTCATCTTCAGAGCAGAAATTAATGCACCGATCTTGCCAGACCTATCTGCTATCGATGCCACCATGACGCCAGACTCCTGCACGAGTCCATCTCTGCGCATCGGACGCCGAATCTCCATTGCACCATGCCGCCGAGATCTACCGTCTTTGATGTTGTAAATGAAAAACCGCTCCACCACTTCTCTCCTCCATCCAACCACTGCTCAAAAGACAATGCTCCCATGAGGCAGAACAACGCCTAAAGCATCGCCATTGTCCGATCCTGGAACCCTGGGTCTAGGTTTTCACCCGGAGCAGCACAAGCGAGTCGATTGTAGTTGCAGTGGCGATTTCTTCATCAAGATAACAACGTGAAAACGCCGCCATCGCCCGCGATGATGCGGGTTATAGCACAGTTTTCACCGGCAGCATAGTCTCCCCACTCGGCGCCCGTATTGGATGAGTGATGACACAACCAGCTGGCCGACCACGTCCAGCGAAGTTGGTTATCCTCGCCGTATGATCAGGAGAAGAAAGTTTGTTTTCGTGTCGCTGACGCTGGAAGAGAAATGTGAGCAATCAGTCTTGATTCACTGTCATGGATTTGAGCTCTTTCAGAAGTGGCCTGAATGTTGAGCACAAGACACGTCCCAAGAGCCATGCATTTGTGTATTATACGTTTCCAATAACTTACATTTCTCTACTTTTGATGTTAATATTTTACGCTTCTTGGTACATCTATTTAACATTTGCCTGTCTATTGTAAGACCTGAGTGGGTCATGCGTTATTATGCTAGACTGGGTCTACTCTTTGTCATACAGATGTCATCGCCAAACTACAAAGTTATTCACGATATCTTTTTCCATTAAGCCATGTGCTCACTTGTACTACTCCGTTTCTAAATATAAGTCTTTTTAGGCATTCCAATATGGACTACATACGGAGCGAAATGACTGAATCTACACTATAAACTACGTCTATATACATGTGTAGTCCATATTTAAATCTCTAAAAAGACTTATATTTGGGAACGGAGGGAGTATATATCCAAATAGCTCTACTATGTCACACAATTTTATTGTGTACTCTACTCACATGATAAACAAATGATAACGGCTCCTGAATGCATGCTTAACCGTTGACACCTTTTACTCGTGCTTACCTGAATGTAAAAAGATCCTATCAAAGACTGCAGTACATAAAGTCAGGCCTATATATATGTACTCAATCACCTGAATTGCCTTAGCTAGGGTGCAAAAGTGAGTGTTATATGAGAGGTTTCAAATTTATTTTATGCTCTATTCCGTTTCTATCAACCTGTCTGAAATATTGGAGGAAAACAAAAAAACCGTAGTAAATCTTTAGCTGTGCTTCAATCGCCTCCCCTTCCTACATCATACGTCTCCCATGGAAACACCAGCAGAGAAAAAAGATGAATCCAGCCTGCAGAACGAGCCAAAAAAATCTCGACCGCTGCCATACTCCTCACCAGGTCGGTGTCATGCCCATCCTATGATCAAGTCCTCCCATCTCGCCTCGCCTCCACCACTGATCTCGCCGCCCAACTCACAACCATGGTAATCTGGCTCCTGGATGTAGAAGTATCTGGGAGCTCTGGCGACGTAGGCAAAGGGTTCTTCCAAGGACGATGTTTGTTGTTGTGCTCTACTTCTCCATGGCGCGCGATAGCCAGCCGATGGTTTTGGTGGCGTGAAACCGTCTGTCGATGTCGATCGCCATGGCCAGATCTCCATTGATTGGTTTTCGTATATGGACGGACATGCTTGATCTTGTATTTTTATAGGCGCACGTACGCAAATTGGTTTTCCCATATGAACGTCCTCGATAGGAGTAGTTGAATGAATTAACCTTCTTGCATCCTTGGTTCTTCAATTAATTAACCTTATAAGTGCCTCCTGCTCTGTTGGTAGCTTATCATCCACTTCTGTAGAGTACTATAGATCAGATTACATGCATGCACGTGGAAACTGTTTCTAGTCAATAGTAACTAGTACGCTCTTATATTTCTTTACGGAGGGAGTAGTTGCTTGCTAACCTGATTAATTCTCTACCGATGCTGCTTTTCTATGGATATTATGTATGTAAATGGAGTGGTGTTCAGGTGTTTTACAAGAGGATGGTTATCCCCACCCATGTGTCCAGGAGAAGGAAAGTGTTTTTCGGTGTCTCTGGCAGTGGCAGAGAAAGGTTTGGCTGGTGAGGGGAGGAAGAAATCGTAGATGTAGTGAGCAATCAGTCTTGATTCACTGTCATAGATTTGAGCTCTTTCAGAAGTGGGATGTTGTTGTTGTTTGAGAGTTGCAGCTAGAACTGACTTTATTTCATTCTGAATAATGCAGTAATGGCCTGAATGTTGGGCAATTGCTTATGGAATGGCTTCTACAGCTGAACTGTATCGCAAGCAGTCGCTCTCGACCGAAAATTGTTGGGGCATGTAGCGTAGGGCGACTGCTTTGGGGTCGAGTCGAGCACTGCTGAATAAAATCCCAGATCGACGAAGATGATCCGATCTGGATTTGTGTCGGTGTGTACAACAGGCAGGGGTCAGCAGTTTACTGTCATGTTTGCTGTAGCCCAGTAGTGCTCTGTCTAGATATCTGAATCACTTGCACCACATTTCCTTTGAATATGATTTTCCCCCCAATCTACTCCCTCCGTTCGGAATTACTTGTCTTAAAAATGGATGTATCTAGAACTAAAATATGTCTAAATACATCCATTTCAACGACAAGTGATTCCGAACGGAGGGAGTACTAATCTGCGCCTAAAACCATGTACAAGGTTCCATATCATACGACGATGCAATCCAAAACAGTCTTTTTGATCGACCACTCAGACGTATATTATACCAATAAACCACAACACGTACAGAAGTGCATCTGAAGCTAAAAAAAATGCTGGTTACTGAATCTAAGTTGTAAACACTTTCCACAGTGAAGAATCAGGCTTTTGCTTATTTCGACATGATTACCTTGTTGACCTATCTTCATCTCTGCTTTCAAATGAGGCCCCATCTCGAAATGTTTCCAAAAAACTCAGAATGTTTTGAATTTGTTTGCTATTTTTCTTCATTTTACTGTTCACACATATGGGTGCCTCTGCACATGGGAGCAAAAACTCCATATCTGAAATGACAGTCGTCGCTGCAGCGACGCGAGCTGCTTCAAAGACCAACGATGAAGTGACTTCTATGTACGAGGGATAATGCACTGCAAGCCAAGACGCCAGTGTTGTGAGGGACGGTCTGGCTCGTCGCTGTGAGGCCGCATGCAGTACTGCAATGCTGGACGATGGTCTCTGTGACATCCTATTGCTTCAGCGACCGCGGCGATGCTATGAGGCTGGCTGCGATTGCCACGGTGATCACGCGACCACATGCTTCGAACCTCTATGATGTACACTTCAACAGCCATAGCGATGCTCCGATGACATCCCGACTGCTTCGATGATGCTGCGAGCACGACGTGCTCGAACACCCGTGGTGTGCTTCGACGGTCGCGACAATGATTTGACGACATGCTTCGACAGTCACAATGATGCTATGAGGCGTGATGTGACGACCACGGCGATGGTGGGACGGCATCTCGACTGCTTCGATGATGATGCGACAGCCACGGCGTTGGCACGACGACATGTTTCGAACACCCCACGGTGTGCTTCGACGGCCGCGGTGATGCTACGAGACATGCTTCGATGACCGCGGTGATGGCGCAACGTCATTCTTCTACCGCCCGTGTTGTGCTTCGATGACCGCAGCGATGGCGCAATGTCATTCTTCTATCGCCCATGTTGTGCTTCGACGACCGTGATGATGCTGTGACAACATGGTTTGATAGCCGCGGTGATCCTGTGATGGCGGTTTTCGAACAAGGATGGCGTGGTTGCGACGAGATGCTTCGACAACCGCGAGTCATGGTCGCTGTCATGGATTTGAGCTCTTTAAGAAGTGGCCTCAATGTTGAGCAGAGGACACGTCCCAAGAGCCATGCATTTGCGTGTTATACTTTTCCAATACCTTACGTTTCTCTATTTTTGACGTTAATATCTTACGCTTCTTGGTACATCTATTTAACATTTGCATGTCTATTGTAAGACCTGAGTGGGTCATGTATTATTATGCTGTACTGGGTCTACTCTTCGTCATACAGATGTCATCGCCAAACTACAAAGTTATTCACGATATCTTTTTCCATTAAACCGTGTGCTCACTTGTACTCCCTCCATTTCTAAATATAAGTCTTTTTAGATATTTTAATATGGACTACATACGTAGCAAAAGGACTGAATCTACACTGTAAACTACGTCTATATACATCCGTATGTAGTCCATATTGAAATATCTAAAAAGACTTATATTTAGGAATGGAGGGAGTATCCAAGTAGCTCTACTATGTCACACAATTTTATTGTGTACTCACATGATAAACAAATGATAACGGCTTCTGAGTGCATGCTTAACCATTGACACCTTTTACATGCTTACCTGAATGTAAAAAGATCCTAACAAAGACTGCAGTATATATAAGTCAGGCATATATATATGTACTCAATCACCTCGATTGCCTTAGCTAGGGTGCAAAACTGAGTGTTATATGAGAGGTTTCAAATTTATTTTATGCTCTATTCCGTTTCTATCAATCTGCTTGAAATATTGGAGGAAAACAAAATAACCGTAGGAAATCTTTAGCTTCTCTTCCATCTCCTCCCCTTCCTACATCATACGTCTCCCATGGAAACACCTGCAGAGAAAAAAGATGAATCCAGAGCTGATATGCTAGCTTCTTGGTCAGAGCAGATAAGGGGTACAACATGGGCTACTTGGATGGATATGGCGAGTGTTTTGTCATGTCAAACGCCGCTAAAGCTGGGGTTTTACCGTTCCACGGCTGCGAGGACTTGGGGTTCGAGAGCAATTACTGTGGTCTCACTGATACACCTGAGGGGATATTAATGCAGCTCTGGAAATAGAGATAGGCCAGGAAGTGGCACTGGAAGCAGCAAAGGTCCTTGCAGAGTACTCGCGCATGCCGCGCACCGAGGTTAATAGGGAAAAAGCAAGGAACGCCACGCGTGACCTCCCACTAATGGTCTGCGAGGGCTCAAGAATCAATCGTATCGGGGATATAATGAGAAACAGTTGGAAAACCCGAACGAGGCTTCCTCCACAAACTGTTAGACTCATATTAAAATAGTAGCTCCTCTCCACACATAAATGTCTCAAAAACCAAGTGGTCATCACCCGCGAGGAAGGGCGCAAACTAATAGATATTCAGATAACTACACTGGCGGGTCATAGACGTGTTGTTCATGATCTAGCATTCGATTATGGCAGCTGCACAACACAAAATAACAATCACAAATGAGTGTTCACTCCATTTTTATATACAAGGCCACAAACTCAAATTACAGGTATCAAGTAAAATTTAATACATGTTTTGCAACCCAACTTATTTTCTAGTTTACCAGAATCATTAATACACTGCATACATGCAAGAAAACTGAATGGAGGAAGAAACTAAGTATCATTATGACTACACGCATGCAACTATGAAACAAGTTGCTAGTACGAGGAACCATCATTAATTTTTGCCTCGATTATTGTTGGTGGCCTTGTATAAATGCAAAATGTATATTCCATAGTAGTCTTGTATAAGTAAACGGAGGGAGTAACTCTTATCCTAAATAGGGCATCATTCATAAGTTCTCGCCTCGCCCCCGCCATTGATCTGGCTGCCCAATACACATTGCAGGGTCATCCTGATCACAAGACGTCTCCTGCTGTGGAGGTCACCGCCCGGCTTGCTACCATGGTCATCCCGGTATCTGCCACACGTGTGATATATCAGAGTTCCGCCCACACGCCCTGTGTAGCATAATCAGGAGGCAGCCCGCACGGGCCAGGTGTGGGCGAACATTAGAACGGCCCACACCTATGAGCACAGCTATGCGTGCCAGACGCCCAACAAATACTATGCATCCCCACCCCGCGCGTGTGGCACGAAGCAAATGTGCCCACACGTCGTGGCCCAGCTACGTTAGTTACCCGCGGGATGACGCTTTAGTTACCCCGGGGATGGCAACTTTAGTTATTCGGGATGACAAATGTAGTTGTAAAAGCATGGCAACTCTCTCTGTTTTGGTTAACTATAGTTGCCATGTCTAATTTATGGTAGTTGTTGTGTGTAATCAAACCATAGTTGCTGTGTGTGATTAACTACTTGCCACATATGGTCAAACAGTAGTTAACATGTGTGTTTACCTAATTGCCACGTACGCACAACTGCAGTTGCCATCTACAAACGAATCATAGTTGCCATGTGTGTTTACCTAGTTGCCACATACGCACAACTGCAGTTGCCATCTATCACCGTACGAGCATCGTGTGGGCGAAGAGCAGTTCACCCACACGCGCATGGACTGGATGGTGACTGTGTGGGCGGGAACTGGTTCGCCCACATGGCGCAGCTAGCAACCCCGCGCTATGGGTCGTATGGGCCAGCGCTCTAACACCCACACAACAGCTATGCCTACGTGGCACTGAAATTCCAACAGATTCCTTTAAGATTCGTGCAAAACATAACAGAAGGAGATCAACACATGTGGGTGAAGTGCAGACATGCCACACTGGTGGGAGTTATCATTTTTCTTTTTGTTTTGAAATGGATATCCGTGCAACTGTAAATTTGACCCAAATTATATGGACTGCTTCAATTTGTTGTGGACTTATGGTTCACCCCTGTTTGGCGACTCTTATGGTGCACGTTGGCTAGTTTCTTGGTCATCACCTTGTATTTGTTGCCAGATGAATTTTGAGTTTTCAACCCACTCCAGTTTACAATTGTAATTATGTGTAAATAAGTATTTGTTTTCTTATTTATTTTCATGGTAAACTCGATTGGTCTCATTTTCACCATCGTAGAAGAGATAAGTTTTAGGTGCCACAAAAAAATATGCTCAGATCCTTCCGTTTTTTGCATTTACTCGGTGTTGACATTCAAAAGTGGCATAAACCTAAATGTGGCTCAAAAGAGTGCTCGGCGTACTGATCGGCCGGTTACACACCCAAGACCACCAGAGAAGGAGAAGTGTTCTCCATGAAAAATCTTCATCTCATCAAGGCGAATGATTTTGATATTTGAATCACCTCAATCCAATGTCGTATTCAAAATTTACACCCAAAGCAATGCATCCCTGCCACTAATTAAAAGTTTTAGCTGGCACCAAACACCCATATAGCAACATCAACAGATTTGGAAGCCTGACTGTCCAGCAAAAGTACACTATCTCTAGCAGAGGAGTGGATGTTGATACAAGGCATGTCGTCTTTTTCATTTGGTCGTTCGTTTTGCACGGCTTAAGATGGTTAAGCAGCAGCAGTAGCAGCAGGTGAGGCTTTCATGTTGGAGGAGGTGCGCATGTTGAAAATGTGATGGTCCTATGAGAAACAGGTGACGACAGACATTGGCAGTGCTCCTGGTGCTGAAAATTGTATGTCTGCCTGTGGAGGAATTTCAGTTTCAGATTCGGTGGTATGAAACAGATTTTGATTGCTTTGAATAATGTACTAGGTTTTCATCTTCAGATTGTAATCAAACAGCTTGGTTGAACTTTGACCTCTATCTTGTTTAGATACTTGTAATATGAATTCATTATCAGCTTCAACACTTACAGGGCTTAGGAGAAGCTAGGATACTCAAGTTTGTGAGCATTTATGTCTAATTTTAGTTTTGTTACTTATTTGAGACATTGTTCCGTGTAGATGCTTGTTAAACCGTAAAATTGAGTTCCTGGAATAATATTGACAGCTGAGATGGGAGCTGCTGGTATCACTTGCACTCCAGGTTGCTGTTGTTTGTTGTGATATTTGCTAAGAGGTGGCGTTCAGAATTATCTGACATTTTCAGACTCGTTGTTGGGGAGCAAGTTGCAAAAGTAGATAGCTGAGTAATAAAAAGAGCTTACTGATCACTAATATGTGCTATGCTTGTACCATTGTCATGTTTAGGAGATGAAGGCCACGGAAGGAAAGCTTGTTTTTGGCGTGACAGGTAGAGAGAGGTCTGGCTGCTGAGGTGACGAAGAAACTGAAGATTTAGAACAATTAGTAGCTACTGGTCGTCAACCCGTGCATTCGCACGGGCTAGTTTAGTAACCTACAATGGGATCAAGTTTTGAGACTACATTTCATTTACTGGGAGTAAGGAAAAACAAATTATTTAATCACCTCTAATCTTGGTATATGATGCCATGAACACATTGAAAATAAAATTTGCTAATTTTTCATTCACTAGACATCTATTCCGACCAGTTGCTAGAGTAATTAAGAAGTTTACTTTAGATATAAGATGAAAGTGCATCACATAATCAACATGAGAAACAATTAGACCTTTAAGAAAACATTAGGAATAGATGCCCGCATTAGAGAGCATTTTTATTACTTTTTTTCTTGTTCCAAAATTTTCTAATGAAAAGACGGAAGCCTAGTCTCCAACTGATATAATAAAATCATGCATAGTGAAAATAGTCATGTGGTTGAGCTTTTGTACATGTTTCCACGGTTGCACTTTCTGCATCTCCTTTGGTTGCATCATATCATAATAATTTGGAATGTATTGACACAAAAATAAATTATGAATCCACACTGTATTTACAGAAATACTGATACATTACTTACCGATAATTGTATCTATCAAACAAAACAAACGGACATACATGTCTCATATCCCTTACTACCACCCTATATACGTGGTTCCTACAAATTACCATGCATATTATTGCTAAAGTTGTAGTTTGTTGAGTTCTTATTTTTGTAAACTCGAAATGCCTACTTCAACTTTGGTCGGGTGTCTGAGAACTCGACCAAGTTAATGATTTTCATGTCCATTTGACCGAGTTGTTTGTCGAGAACAGAACTCGTCAGTTGTTTCTAGGCTTTGTCGAGTACATTAGAAACTCGACAAATTCGGCGATTCCCAGTAGTGACGTAGCATTAACAAAAAAATGAAACTGTAGAATCAAGTAAATATATTCCTCAATGCATATTATTCTTACGTACATTTTTAATTTTGTTGCTTCCATTAAGATTGACCTTATAACTTGGTACCCTAGAATTTGGTTGCATCGAGTTGGGGTACCCGAGGTGTATTGGCTTGGACTGCCATTGAGTTATTTTCATACGTACACATAGGTTTGGGTTACTGGGAAAATAATCTGATTATTCTGCAAAATCTTGAATAAAACATGTCAACTCTATAAATCAAGCATGCATTCATCATATTTTTAACCTAGATTAACTTACAAAAGTAATAGTGCATGGACATGATGTTACGACCAATTGTTACTTGTTAGCAATGCAAAATCCAATGCCCTGACAATCAGAAACAATTGGAGATAAGATACGCAACTCCAACCTTTGATGCATTAGGAAATGTAAAGTTTAGAAATACGATGATCTGATGAGATATATGATTCATGCAGGGGCTTATTTTGCATGGCGTAGTTGCCATGGTTCTATTCTCGTTCAGTCTGGGGCATTCAGAAAATGTTAAATAGAATTCCTGAAATTTCGTGATCTGGTGGCTTTTGTGGATAAGGTCATAAAGTTCCGCGTACATGCAAAGTCTATTGGATGGAACATGAGCATTTTATGTCTTGTAAATAATAACCTGTGCCCAACAATGATGCTAGTTCGGGAAACAATTGACTGGCAGTCCTTCACAAAAATGACAGAAAACATAGAGAACATACTTGATAAAAATTAGAATGCATGGAGATAGTTGAATCAATTGCATATTATGCTTTGGAACCTGAAAAAAGAAGAAGAATCGGTTGTAAGTCTCATAAAACCCATCAAATCAGGCCCAACATAGAACCTATGAAACAAAATGCACATATAGGATAGAACGCCAAAATTAAAGTCCATGTATAAGATGGCACAAAAACGGACTGGATTGAAAGACAACATTTTCTTTACTCGTACCATGGGCATCAGTGGTTCTTGGATGGACAACTTCATGTGCTGGATTGAATAATTGTGGATTTAGAGGTCTTTACGATCAAGGGAGACACCGATCTTGTCGATAAAATTGGATGTTTTACGCTAAGTGTTAGAGTTGAGGGACAGAGGAGAGAATCAATGGAGATTGGTGGTAGAAGACAAAGTGTCATGATACGGTATAAAATATGAAAATATGCAACAACAAAAAAAAGAAAGCTGAAATCTGTGATAAAAATATGAAACTTTTTTCATTGAGAGAATCTCCATGCTCCAAACAAATCGCATAGCTTGACTGATTTGAGAGGGTATAATTTATGTGCGCTTTTTTGGCCACCACGGACTAACACATGTGAGTTCTTTGTCTTGCGTAGTCAATTAGTTACTGAACCACCGTCTTCCGTTCATGAATGCTACCTGCAGACAAATAGCATAGCATGCTAAAAATGCATTGTTATTAAATAAGAACAATATTATACTACCTCAGATCAAAAGATTCTTCACACGCTTAATCAACCGACGGCCCTCGACCGATGGAACCACCCGCAGACGCTCCGCTGGTAAACCTGCGCCAACCCGCCCGCGGCCGAGGAAAGGGGGAGAAAGGGGAGCGGACGAATCTAGACCGGCAAACCGTGCCGATGACAGGTGACGCGACCGCATCGAGGCCATCCATCCCTCCAACCAAGCTCCTCGCCGAACACGGCGAAAGTGGGAGAAGGAGGAGCGGACGCATCCGGACCGGCAAACTGTGCCGGCGACAGGTGGCACGACCGCATCGAGGCCACCTATCCCTCCTACCAAGCTCCCCCGCGAGCACTCCCATGTCGCTCCACCATGGTAGCTGACACGCGTCTCCGCGAGGCCATCGTCAACCGCGTGCTCACCGACGAGGGAGACCAAATCAACCCGCGGCCGCAACCATGGGAGCTCACCGGAGATGCCTCCTCACGCCATCCGCCGACGTCTGAGCGCCAGACCAGGAAGGTTCCGATGCGGACTCGACCAACACGCCCCGCTAGCCACCACCACTACGCTGCCACCCCCACCAGCCCGAAGCCAGGGCAGGGGCTCCGGTGGCTTGGGCCGGCTCCTGGCTTGGCGCTGCGGTGGTGCGGGTCGCGGGCGACAAGGATGTCGCCCGCGACCCGCACCACCGCAGCGCCAAGCCAGGAGCCGGCCCAAGCCACCGGAGCCCGCATATATATAAAGTTGTATGACATGAAGGTTGGTTTTTTTTATCATGCAAATTGTTGTTCAACCACTCACTCATTTAGAAACTGCTCTCCGTTCTATCTATGTGAGTTTCCTCCAACTAAACAAAGTGGATCTCCATGCATGTAGAAAGGTCCCATCATTCCACAGTTTACTTGTAGAATAAAACTGTCAAACGATTCTTGAATGACCTTCTCAATACATATCCCATGCTCACAATATATTTCTTTCATAAGACGAACTAACAAAGACTAGATATCTGTAGGAAGTCTTATTATATATACATACTCCTGCCTTAGGATTTCCATGTGCGTGTGCTACGATTTCAGATTTTCTTACGCCTTTAGCTCCAGTCCATCTGGAAAATTGGAGAAAAACAAAAACGTGAGAGCCAAGGAGAAGCACTTAGAAGGAGCTGAAAGCCACTGTTAATGTCGTGTCTTGCTTAGTCCAGTTGAAGTCAGATTTGAACCGAACGGTGGTCTATTTCATGAGCTGTTTTGGAAATGGAATGTTGCTGTTCAGAACTGACTCTATTTCACTCTTGTGTAATGTAGCAGTAGAACTTACTGATGGTGTGATTGAGAACTATAGTTTGACTACTTCTGGCAAGGTGAATTCGGGCCTCGGTAAACGGCTTCAGTTTACGGTTTGTATACAGAAATTAAGCAGGGGTAAACGGCTTCTTCCCAAGGATTTTTCCTGTAGCTTCCTGTGGCCAGTCAGTGCTCTGCTTCTATAGTGTTGTTGTAATGCTCCACAAACTCGCCGTGGCCGTCGCCTGACAGAGCATTGCCACCTGAGAGCCCTATCTCTCTGCCATGCCTGAAATAGCAGCTAGTTAATGTCAGGCTGTGTGCTTGTTTCTTCAATTAATTAACCTGAAGCGCCTCCTGCTCTGTTATTTGAGAACTGTAGCCATAGCTGACTATGGTTCATTCTGAATAGTGCAGCAGTGGCCTGAATGTTGGGCACAAGGCACATCCCAAGAGCCATGCATTTGCGTCCTATACTTTTTCAATATCCTACGCTTCTTGGTACACCTATTTAACATTTGCCTGTCGATCGTAAGACCTGAATAGGTCATTCTTATTACGTTGGGCTGGGTATACTCTTCGTCATGCAGTTGTTGTCGCCCAACTACAAAGCTATTCATGATATCTTTCCAAGTACACCATATGGTCACTTCTATGCAAGTAGCTCTACCATGTCACACAATTTTGTTGTCTACTCACATGATAAACAAATGACAACGGCTCCTAACCGTTGACACCTTTTGCGCGCTTACCTGAATGTAAAAAGATCCTGACAAAGAATGCAGTACATATAAGTCAGGCCTATATATATGTACTTGATCATCTGAATTGCCTTAGCTAGGATGCAAAAGTGAGTGTTATTTGAGAAGTTTCAAATTTATTTTATGTTCTATTCCGTTTCTATCAATCTGTTTGAAATATTGGAGGAAAACAAAAAAACTGTAGTAAATCTTTAGTTGTGCTTGCATCACCTCCCCTTCCTACATCATACGTCTCCCTTGGAAACACCAGCAGAGAAAAAAGATGAATCCAGCCCACAGAACGAGCCAAAAAAATCTCGACTGCTGCCATCTCCTCACCAGGTCGGTGTCATGCCCATCCTATGATCGAGTCCTCCCATCTCGCCTCGCCCGCACCATTGATCTGGCCGCCCAACTCACAGCTATGGTCATCGGGCTCCTGGACGTAGAAGTATCTGGTAGCTCTGACGATGTAGGCAAACGATTCTTCCAAGGACGATGTTGTTGTTGTGATTTGATTCTCCATGGCGCACGATGGCCGACGGTGTTGGTGGCGTGAAACCGTCTGTCGATGTCGATCATTGTGGCCGGAATTCGATCAATTGGTTTTCCTATGTGGACGGACGTGCTTGAGCTTGTATTTTTATAGGCGCACATACGCAAATTGGTTTTCCTACATGAACGTGCTCGATAGGAGTAGTTGAATTAATTAACCTTCTTGTATCCTTGGTTCTTCAATTAATTAACCTTATAAGTGCCTCCTGCTCTATTGGTAGCTTATCATCCACTATAAACGCTCTTATATTTCTTTACAGAGGGAGTAGTTGCTTGCTAACCCTATTAATTCTCTAAAGATGCTGCTTTTCTATGGACATTATGTATGTAAATGGAGTGGCGTTCAGGTGTTTTGGCAAGAGGTTGGTTATCCCCACCCGTGTGATCAGGAGAAGGAAACTGTTTTTCGGTGTCTCTGGCAGAGAAAGGTTTAGCTGGCGAAGGCGAGGAAGAAACTGTAGATGTAGTGAGCAATCAGTCTTGATTCACTGTCATAGATTTGAGCTCTTTCAGAAGTGGGACTTTGTTTCATTCTGAATAATGCAGTAGTGGCCTGAATGTTGGGCAATTGCTTAGCGAATGGCTTCTACAACTGAACTGTATTGCAAGCAGTCGCTCTGGACCGAGAATTGTTGGGGCATGTAGCATAGGGCGACTACTTTGGGGTTGAGTCGAGCACTGCTGAATCACATCCCAGACCGACAAAGATGATCCGTTCTGGATTTGTGTCGGTGTGTACAACAGGCAGGGGGTCAGCAGTTTACTGCCATGTTTGTTGTAGCCCAGTAGTGCTCTGTCTAAGCGATATGGTTCTGTCGTAAGAACATATAGGTTTGGCATAATGGGACAAGCTAGAGCATATAATTGCTGGCCTTCGCATGTATGCATAGAGTTGGAACAACTCCTGGACACACTGTATTATTTCAACATTTTAATACGTCCGAGCTACCATGTATTTTTTACTAGATGATCACACCTCTAGCGGTTCAGGTCTCATGGATAATATATTATACGCTAGCTGTGTATAGATAGAGCTGGCTCTCTATCAGGAGCACATGATATGATATTATGTTGTCTGAGCACATGGGGCCAAAAGACCATGGTCTAATATTTTCTACTTCCTGATGTGAAAAGTCTGTGGCAAAAAGGGTAGCAACGCACAAGGCACAAAGTACATAAAAATGGAAAATTTAGCAAGTGGGTCATCTATTTAGATATACACAACGGATAATCTATAAGATATGCAAAATAAGACTATGCTTCTTCTGAGGCTAGTCAAAGAGAAGTAATATAATGACTAGGTGTTTTTCAAGAACTGTCTGGTAGAACCCTGGGCAAGCACATGATGCTAAGCTCTCCCCGAGATTTGAATTTACAGGCATAATTTTCCTTTCTGTTTATTATGGTACTAAATGGTATATAAATTCAAGAACACATATGTCATCTGCTAGAGCAAATTGTCGGGAGGAAGTCTTGAATCATGTCCAAAAAGGCTTTTCAATTTGGCAAAAAAGATATGATCAATGTCTCTTAACACCTTTTTAGTATTCCGTAGCATCACACGGGCATCGTACTAGCATGCAAGGAAAATTACAAATGTGATTGTAGCTTAATCTTGGTTTTATTTTGTGTTGTGCCTAGTGGGATGTTATTTTGGGTGAATGTGACATAACAAACCATTGTGAGAGGCAGTTATCAGGACCTATGTTTTCCATGTACAAAATCCTTACCCATTAAACTAGAAAGATGGTATGGAAGAGCAAATGCACGACCAGTGAAACTTCTCATCCATCATGAATCACCATCCCTAAGCATGAATGCCGGTATACAGGCTCCATCCTCTCGGCCGATCCTCTGCCATAGGCTGCTGCCAGGCTAGCAGGATTTCAGTAGTTTCAGTATTTTGTACTTCATTGTGTGAACATTATTAGTATAAGAAATGCTAGCAACGGAACTGGCATGAAGAAACTCCATTGAAAATTTAGCATTGGCTCCTTTATGTGATTGTATGCCCTACATAAATAATCAGATAATAAAAAAGATGCAAAACTATATACACTTATACAGCTTCCAAGGCCAGTCAAACAAAAGGAATAAAATGACTATGCTTCTTGTCATCTCATATATTTTGAAAGCAAACTACCCCGTGCATTCTTTTAAGAGGGTCCTTGTCCCCATCTTTATTATTGACAGTACATTTGGCGTCATCGAAGGCAACTTGTACGCCAGTTAATATATAATTGATTTGGTCGTAAGAGCATATACTTGCTGGCATTCACATGCATGCATGGGGTTGGAGTAACACCTAAGCACACTGGCCGTATTGCATAAAATATGTAAGAGGTCCAAACCACCATATATTTTGTCTTAGATGATCACCCCTTCCAGGATTGAAGAGCTGTTCAGGTCTTATGGATAATATAATTAGGCGATGGTACTGTAGAGAAGTGTGAGCAAAGTGTGCTAAGAGAAGCCGAAGATAAGCCTGGAATGTGAATAGAGCAGCTGACGAAGTGAATATTCTTGCAATCTTCAGCTTACCCTACTGACCCCACGGTGTACGATATTCACAGTTGGTACATGACCCTCTCCACATGGGATTACAACAAATCTCATGTAGTGGCCAACGGACCAAGCCCTAGGGATCAGAGAATTTAGTATTTTGTACATCATGAAGTGAAGAGTTATGGCAGAAAAGGTAGCAATGCACGTTGCATGATGTACATAAAATGAAAATTTTAGCAAGTGGATCATCTGTAAGATATACAAAATAAGACTATGGTTATTCCAAGGCTAGTCAAATAAAAGGAATAAACTGACTAATTTTATGGATTGCACATATATCTTTTGATCGACCTACTACTTCCATCAATGTTTTAAATAGCGGGCTATGGGAAATAGCGGCGGGCCTCCAAAAACAGCTATAGCGGAGCTATATCGGGCTATAGCGGGATATAGCGGGCTATTTGTGAAGGCGACCATTTAGCGGCACCCTGCTGAAAAGGCTATAGCGGAGCTATAGCGAAGCTATAGCTAGCTATTTAAAACATTGACTTCCATACTATAAATACTGCCCAGCTCTGCATCCCATAGCACACAGAAAGCCAGAGAATCACACAAATATTAGTTTTGCTTCTGGATAGGTAGTCACCACACCCATCCGCTTGAATCCTGTTGTCTTGAAATGGCCAATTCTCTTCCCCAAACATACCTTACTCAGTGTTGCCTGCCATGTGAAAAGGAGCTAAACTTGCCGAGCTGCCGACTGAACGTTTTGGACGAGCAGTCCAAGATAATTCCTGACAACCACAAGGACAAGCACGTGGTAGATTCTCTTCAAGATTCTGTTCCACGGGATAGATTTTCTTTTCCATTACAGAAGTGCACATCTATACGCTTCTTGCAAGGCACGTCAAACAAAAGTAATAAAATGACTAAGCCTCACGTCTTCACACATATTTTAGAAACGAACTACTCCGACCAGTTTTATAAGGGAGTCCTTCTCTCCATCTTTTCTCATTGACATTATATTTAGCAGTGTTTAAAGAAATAGTACTCAAATTATAATATTTCTAAATGACAAGGGTTCTGTCATAAGAACATGTAGGTTTTGCTTAAATGGATAAGCTACGTCACGTACATGAAGGCCCCTGATGTGAACTATATTAAACTGTATGTTGATGGTGCGTTTGTGAAGGAGGATGGTACAACCGGGGCTGGGATGATTTTGCGTGATCATGAAGGCGCAGTCATCTTCACCGTGACGCGGGTGCTCTTCAACTGTGCGGGGCCTCTAGAAGCAGAGATGGCAGTTATAGACGTGGGGCTTCGGCTTGCTCTCCATTGGTCCAGCTTGTCATTGGTTGTTGAAACGGACTGCGCCGAATTGTTAAAGCTGGTGCAATCTAAAGATATGGAGCGATCGAGATATGCGAACCAGGTTAATGAGATCAGAAGGATTCTGACTCATGAAAGGAACATCAGTCTAGTTAAAATTAGCAAGTATGCAAATGTAGCGAGTCACACCCTTGGCTTCGAAATTCCCCAATTGAAATAGCTAGTATAGTCATCTCTGAACGTAATGACCATGGTTGATGACTGAAAAGTTCCTTTCCCGCAAAAAAAAAGAACCATGTACGGATAAAATTCGAAGCTAAGGCTTTCATGTACCAAACGAAAAATAACTGCAGTGTTAGATCCATGCGCATTTGCTATTATTAAGTTACCTGAAAAACTGATATGTGCGGGAGCACGGGGCGGGGTGGGGCGCTTCTTCGTATTATTCCCTAGTCGGATTATATGGATCAGGGGCAAAAGAAGTGGACGCAACGGCAGAATGTGGTGTCACCAATGAGGGCTCGGACATGACGCCGTTGAAGGAGATGACCGGAGGAGAGGCAGTGGGCCGTCACGAGCAGAAAGATACGAGGTAAAAAGTTCATGGGAAGGATAATGATTTTTCTTTTTTTTAGAAAAGGAGGCTTACCCCCGGCCTTTGCATCTGGAGGATGCATGTAGTCATTTTATTAATTATTCACGAAGACCTTACAAAGTAGTACATCAGGTAGTCGGTAGCAACCATCTTAGCAAAATTTGTCGTTACCTATCCACTTGATGAAGGGTGCCGATACTCCGAGCCTAATATCAAACAGACATTGCATAAATACCTAACATCTAAAGCCGGAGGCCCCAACCAAGCCACATACTGGGTTTGGAGTACAAACCGGTTCGACACACTCTCATGTGTCGTAGACGAAATCTTCTATCAATTCATCTTCAGAGCAGAAATTAATGCACCGATCTTGCCAGACCTATCTGCTATCGATGCCACCATGACGCCAGACTCCTGCACGAGTCCATCTCTGCGCATCGGACGCCGAATCTCCATTGCACCATGCCGCCGAGATCTACCGTCTTTGATGTTGTAAATGAAAAACCGCTCCACCACTTCTCTCCTCCATCCAACCACTGCTCAAAAGACAATGCTCCCATGAGGCAGAACAACGCCTAAAGCATCGCCATTGTCCGATCCTGGAACCCTGGGTCTAGGTTTTCACCCGGAGCAGCACAAGCGAGTCGATTGTAGTTGCAGTGGCGATTTCTTCATCAAGATAACAACGTGAAAACGCCGCCATCGCCCGCGATGATGCGGGTTATAGCACAGTTTTCACCGGCAGCATAGTCTCCCCACTCGGCGCCCGTATTGGATGAGTGATGACACAACCAGCTGGCCGACCACGTCCAGCGAAGTTGGTTATCCTCGCCGTATGATCAGGAGAAGAAAGTTTGTTTTCGTGTCGCTGACGCTGGAAGAGAAATGTGAGCAATCAGTCTTGATTCACTGTCATGGATTTGAGCTCTTTCAGAAGTGGCCTGAATGTTGAGCACAAGACACGTCCCAAGAGCCATGCATTTGTGTATTATACGTTTCCAATAACTTACATTTCTCTACTTTTGATGTTAATATTTTACGCTTCTTGGTACATCTATTTAACATTTGCCTGTCTATTGTAAGACCTGAGTGGGTCATGCGTTATTATGCTAGACTGGGTCTACTCTTTGTCATACAGATGTCATCGCCAAACTACAAAGTTATTCACGATATCTTTTTCCATTAAGCCATGTGCTCACTTGTACTACTCCGTTTCTAAATATAAGTCTTTTTAGGCATTCCAATATGGACTACATACGGAGCGAAATGACTGAATCTACACTATAAACTACGTCTATATACATGTGTAGTCCATATTTAAATCTCTAAAAAGACTTATATTTGGGAACGGAGGGAGTATATATCCAAATAGCTCTACTATGTCACACAATTTTATTGTGTACTCTACTCACATGATAAACAAATGATAACGGCTCCTGAATGCATGCTTAACCGTTGACACCTTTTACTCGTGCTTACCTGAATGTAAAAAGATCCTATCAAAGACTGCAGTACATAAAGTCAGGCCTATATATATGTACTCAATCACCTGAATTGCCTTAGCTAGGGTGCAAAAGTGAGTGTTATATGAGAGGTTTCAAATTTATTTTATGCTCTATTCCGTTTCTATCAACCTGTCTGAAATATTGGAGGAAAACAAAAAAACCGTAGTAAATCTTTAGCTGTGCTTCAATCGCCTCCCCTTCCTACATCATACGTCTCCCATGGAAACACCAGCAGAGAAAAAAGATGAATCCAGCCTGCAGAACGAGCCAAAAAAATCTCGACCGCTGCCATACTCCTCACCAGGTCGGTGTCATGCCCATCCTATGATCAAGTCCTCCCATCTCGCCTCGCCTCCACCACTGATCTCGCCGCCCAACTCACAACCATGGTAATCTGGCTCCTGGATGTAGAAGTATCTGGGAGCTCTGGCGACGTAGGCAAAGGGTTCTTCCAAGGACGATGTTTGTTGTTGTGCTCTACTTCTCCATGGCGCGCGATAGCCAGCCGATGGTTTTGGTGGCGTGAAACCGTCTGTCGATGTCGATCGCCATGGCCAGATCTCCATTGATTGGTTTTCGTATATGGACGGACATGCTTGATCTTGTATTTTTATAGGCGCACGTACGCAAATTGGTTTTCCCATATGAACGTCCTCGATAGGAGTAGTTGAATGAATTAACCTTCTTGCATCCTTGGTTCTTCAATTAATTAACCTTATAAGTGCCTCCTGCTCTGTTGGTAGCTTATCATCCACTTCTGTAGAGTACTATAGATCAGATTACATGCATGCACGTGGAAACTGTTTCTAGTCAATAGTAACTAGTACGCTCTTATATTTCTTTACGGAGGGAGTAGTTGCTTGCTAACCTGATTAATTCTCTACCGATGCTGCTTTTCTATGGATATTATGTATGTAAATGGAGTGGTGTTCAGGTGTTTTACAAGAGGATGGTTATCCCCACCCATGTGTCCAGGAGAAGGAAAGTGTTTTTCGGTGTCTCTGGCAGTGGCAGAGAAAGGTTTGGCTGGTGAGGGGAGGAAGAAATCGTAGATGTAGTGAGCAATCAGTCTTGATTCACTGTCATAGATTTGAGCTCTTTCAGAAGTGGGATGTTGTTGTTGTTTGAGAGTTGCAGCTAGAACTGACTTTATTTCATTCTGAATAATGCAGTAATGGCCTGAATGTTGGGCAATTGCTTATGGAATGGCTTCTACAGCTGAACTGTATCGCAAGCAGTCGCTCTCGACCGAAAATTGTTGGGGCATGTAGCGTAGGGCGACTGCTTTGGGGTCGAGTCGAGCACTGCTGAATAAAATCCCAGATCGACGAAGATGATCCGATCTGGATTTGTGTCGGTGTGTACAACAGGCAGGGGTCAGCAGTTTACTGTCATGTTTGCTGTAGCCCAGTAGTGCTCTGTCTAGATATCTGAATCACTTGCACCACATTTCCTTTGAATATGATTTTCCCCCCAATCTACTCCCTCCGTTCGGAATTACTTGTCTTAAAAATGGATGTATCTAGAACTAAAATATGTCTAAATACATCCATTTCAACGACAAGTGATTCCGAACGGAGGGAGTACTAATCTGCGCCTAAAACCATGTACAAGGTTCCATATCATACGACGATGCAATCCAAAACAGTCTTTTTGATCGACCACTCAGACGTATATTATACCAATAAACCACAACACGTACAGAAGTGCATCTGAAGCTAAAAAAAATGCTGGTTACTGAATCTAAGTTGTAAACACTTTCCACAGTGAAGAATCAGGCTTTTGCTTATTTCGACATGATTACCTTGTTGACCTATCTTCATCTCTGCTTTCAAATGAGGCCCCATCTCGAAATGTTTCCAAAAAACTCAGAATGTTTTGAATTTGTTTGCTATTTTTCTTCATTTTACTGTTCACACATATGGGTGCCTCTGCACATGGGAGCAAAAACTCCATATCTGAAATGACAGTCGTCGCTGCAGCGACGCGAGCTGCTTCAAAGACCAACGATGAAGTGACTTCTATGTACGAGGGATAATGCACTGCAAGCCAAGACGCCAGTGTTGTGAGGGACGGTCTGGCTCGTCGCTGTGAGGCCGCATGCAGTACTGCAATGCTGGACGATGGTCTCTGTGACATCCTATTGCTTCAGCGACCGCGGCGATGCTATGAGGCTGGCTGCGATTGCCACGGTGATCACGCGACCACATGCTTCGAACCTCTATGATGTACACTTCAACAGCCATAGCGATGCTCCGATGACATCCCGACTGCTTCGATGATGCTGCGAGCACGACGTGCTCGAACACCCGTGGTGTGCTTCGACGGTCGCGACAATGATTTGACGACATGCTTCGACAGTCACAATGATGCTATGAGGCGTGATGTGACGACCACGGCGATGGTGGGACGGCATCTCGACTGCTTCGATGATGATGCGACAGCCACGGCGTTGGCACGACGACATGTTTCGAACACCCCACGGTGTGCTTCGACGGCCGCGGTGATGCTACGAGACATGCTTCGATGACCGCGGTGATGGCGCAACGTCATTCTTCTACCGCCCGTGTTGTGCTTCGATGACCGCAGCGATGGCGCAATGTCATTCTTCTATCGCCCATGTTGTGCTTCGACGACCGTGATGATGCTGTGACAACATGGTTTGATAGCCGCGGTGATCCTGTGATGGCGGTTTTCGAACAAGGATGGCGTGGTTGCGACGAGATGCTTCGACAACCGCGAGTCATGGTCGCTGTCATGGATTTGAGCTCTTTAAGAAGTGGCCTCAATGTTGAGCAGAGGACACGTCCCAAGAGCCATGCATTTGCGTGTTATACTTTTCCAATACCTTACGTTTCTCTATTTTTGACGTTAATATCTTACGCTTCTTGGTACATCTATTTAACATTTGCATGTCTATTGTAAGACCTGAGTGGGTCATGTATTATTATGCTGTACTGGGTCTACTCTTCGTCATACAGATGTCATCGCCAAACTACAAAGTTATTCACGATATCTTTTTCCATTAAACCGTGTGCTCACTTGTACTCCCTCCATTTCTAAATATAAGTCTTTTTAGATATTTTAATATGGACTACATACGTAGCAAAAGGACTGAATCTACACTGTAAACTACGTCTATATACATCCGTATGTAGTCCATATTGAAATATCTAAAAAGACTTATATTTAGGAATGGAGGGAGTATCCAAGTAGCTCTACTATGTCACACAATTTTATTGTGTACTCACATGATAAACAAATGATAACGGCTTCTGAGTGCATGCTTAACCATTGACACCTTTTACATGCTTACCTGAATGTAAAAAGATCCTAACAAAGACTGCAGTATATATAAGTCAGGCATATATATATGTACTCAATCACCTCGATTGCCTTAGCTAGGGTGCAAAACTGAGTGTTATATGAGAGGTTTCAAATTTATTTTATGCTCTATTCCGTTTCTATCAATCTGCTTGAAATATTGGAGGAAAACAAAATAACCGTAGGAAAATCTTTAGCTTCTCTTCCATCTCCTCCCCTTCCTACATCATACGTCTCCCATGGAAACACCTGCAGAGAAAAAAGATGAATCCAGAGCTGATATGCTAGCTTCTTGGTCAGAGCAGATAAGGGGTACAACATGGGCTACTTGGATGGATATGGCGAGTGTTTTGTCATGTCAAACGCCGCTAAAGCTGGGGTTTTACCGTTCCACGGCTGCGAGGACTTGGGGTTCGAGAGCAATTACTGTGGTCTCACTGATACACCTGAGGGGATATTAATGCAGCTCTGGAAATAGAGATAGGCCAGGAAGTGGCACTGGAAGCAGCAAAGGTCCTTGCAGAGTACTCGCGCATGCCGCGCACCGAGGTTAATAGGGAAAAAGCAAGGAACGCCACGCGTGACCTCCCACTAATGGTCTGCGAGGGCTCAAGAATCAATCGTATCGGGGATATAATGAGAAACAGTTGGAAAACCCGAACGAGGCTTCCTCCACAAACTGTTAGACTCATATTAAAATAGTAGCTCCTCTCCACACATAAATGTCTCAAAAACCAAGTGGTCATCACCCGCGAGGAAGGGCGCAAACTAATAGATATTCAGATAACTACACTGGCGGGTCATAGACGTGTTGTTCATGATCTAGCATTCGATTATGGCAGCTGCACAACACAAAATAACAATCACAAATGAGTGTTCACTCCATTTTTATATACAAGGCCACAAACTCAAATTACAGGTATCAAGTAAAATTTAATACATGTTTTGCAACCCAACTTATTTTCTAGTTTACCAGAATCATTAATACACTGCATACATGCAAGAAAACTGAATGGAGGAAGAAACTAAGTATCATTATGACTACACGCATGCAACTATGAAACAAGTTGCTAGTACGAGGAACCATCATTAATTTTTGCCTCGATTATTGTTGGTGGCCTTGTATAAATGCAAAATGTATATTCCATAGTAGTCTTGTATAAGTAAACGGAGGGAGTAACTCTTATCCTAAATAGGGCATCATTCATAAGTTCTCGCCTCGCCCCCGCCATTGATCTGGCTGCCCAATACACATTGCAGGGTCATCCTGATCACAAGACGTCTCCTGCTGTGGAGGTCACCGCCCGGCTTGCTACCATGGTCATCCCGGTATCTGCCACACGTGTGATATATCAGAGTTCCGCCCACACGCCCTGTGTAGCATAATCAGGAGGCAGCCCGCACGGGCCAGGTGTGGGCGAACATTAGAACGGCCCAACCTATGAGCACAGCTATGCGTGCCAGACGCCCAACAAATACTATGCATCCCCACCCCGCGCGTGTGGCACGAAGCAAATGTGCCCACACGTCGTGGCCCAGCTACGTTAGTTACCCGCGGGATGACGCTTTAGTTACCCCGGGGATGGCAACTTTAGTTATTCGGGATGACAAATGTAGTTGTAAAAGCATGGCAACTCTCTCTGTTTTGGTTAACTATAGTTGCCATGTCTAATTTATGGTAGTTGTTGTGTGTAATCAAACCATAGTTGCTGTGTGTGATTAACTACTTGCCACATATGGTCAAACAGTAGTTAACATGTGTGTTTACCTAATTGCCACGTACGCACAACTGCAGTTGCCATCTACAAACGAATCATAGTTGCCATGTGTGTTTACCTAGTTGCCACATACGCACAACTGCAGTTGCCATCTATCACCGTACGAGCATCGTGTGGGCGAAGAGCAGTTCACCCACACGCGCATGGACTGGATGGTGACTGTGTGGGCGGGAACTGGTTCGCCCACATGGCGCAGCTAGCAACCCCGCGCTATGGGTCGTATGGGCCAGCGCTCTAACACCCACACAACAGCTATGCCTACGTGGCACTGAAATTCCAACAGATTCCTTTAAGATCGTGCAAAACATAACAGAAGGAGATCAACACATGTGGGTGAAGTGCAGACATGCCACACTGGTGGGAGTTATCATTTTTCTTTTTGTTTTGAAATGGATATCCGTGCAACTGTAAATTTGACCCAAATTATATGGACTGCTTCAATTGTTGTGGACTTATGGTTCACCCCTGTTTGGCGACTCTTATGGTGCACGTTGGCTAGTTTCTTGGTCATCACCTTGTATTGTTGCCAGATGAATTTTGAGTTTTCAACCCACTCCAGTTTACAATTGTAATTATGTGTAAATAAGTATTTGTTTTCTTATTTATTTTCATGGTAAACTCGATTGGTCTCATTTTCACCATCGTAGAAGAGATAAGTTTTAGGTGCCACAAAAAATATGCTCAGATCCTTCCGTTTTTTGCATTTACTCGGTGTTGACATTCAAAAGTGGCATAAACCTAAATGTGCTCAAAGAGTGCTCGGCGTACTGATCGGCCGGTTACACACCCAAGACCACCAGAGAAGGAGAAGTGTTCTCCATGAAAAATCTTCATCTCATCAAGGCGAATGATTTTGATATTTGAATCACCTCAATCCAATGTCGTATTCAAAATTTACACCCAAAGCAATGCATCCCTGCCACTAATTAAAAGTTTTAGCTGGCACCAAACACCCATATAGCACATCAACAGATTTGGAAGCCTGACTGTCCAGCAAAAGTACACTATCTCTAGCAGAGGAGTGGATGTTGACACAAGGCATGTCGTCTTTTTCATTTGGTCGTTCGTTTTGCACGGCTTAAGATGGTTAAGCAGCAGCAGTAGCAGCAGGTGAGGCTTTCATGTTGGAGGAGGTGCGCATGTTGAAAATGTGATGGTCCTATGAGAAACAGGTGACGACAGACATTGGCAGTGCTCCTGGTGCTGAAAATTGTATGTCTGCCTGTGGAGGAATTTCAGTTTCAGATTCGGTGGTATGAAACAGATTTTGATTGCTTCGAATAATGTACTAGGTTTTCATCTTCAGATTGTAATCAAACAGCTTGGTTGAACTTTGACCTCTATCTTGTTTAGATACTTGTAATATGAATTCATTATCAGCTTCAACACTTACAGGGCTTAGGAGAAGCTAGGATACTCAAGTTTGTGAGCATTTATGTCTAATTTTAGTTTGTTACTTATTTGAGACATTGTTCCGTGTAGATGCTTGTTAAACCGTAAAATTGAGTTCCTGGAATAATATTGACAGCTGAGATGGGAGCTGCTGGTATCACTTGCACTCCAGGTTGCTGTTGTTTGTTGTGATATTTGCTAAGAGGTGGCGTTCAGAATTATCTGACATTTTCAGACTCGTTGTTGGGGAGCAAGTTGCAAAAGTAGATAGCTGAGTAATAAAAAGAGCTTACTGATCACTAATATGTGCTATGCTTGTACCATTGTCATGTTAGGAGATGAAGGCCACGGAAGGAAAGCTTGTTTTTGGCGTGACAGGTAGAGAGAGGTCTGGCTGCTGAGGTGACGAAGAAACTGAAGATTTAGAACAATTAGTAGCTACTGGTCGTCAACCCGTGCATTCGCACGGGCTAGTTTAGTAACCTACAATGGGATCAAGTTTTGAGACTACATTTCATTTACTGGGAGTAAGGAAAAACAAATTATTTAATCACCTCTAATCTTGGTATATGATGCCATGAACACATTGAAAATAAAATTTGCTAATTTTTCATTCACTAGACATCTATTCCGACCAGTTGCTAGAGTAATTTAGAAGTTTACTTTAGATATAAGATGAAAGTGCATACATAATCAACATGAAGAAACAATTAGACTTTAAGAAAACATTAGGATAGATGCCCGCATTAGAGAGCATTTTTATTACTTTTTTTCTGGTTCCAAAATTTCTAATGAAAGAGACGGAAGCCTAGTCTCCAACTGATATAATAAAATCATGCATAGTGAAATAGTCATGTGGTTGAGCTTTGTACATGTTTCCACGGTTGCACTTTCTGCATCTCCTTTGGTTGCATCATATCATAATAATTTGGAATGTATTGACACAAAAATAAATTATGAATCCACCTGTATTTACAGAAATACTGATACATTACTTACCGATAATTGTATCTATCAAACAAAACAAACGGACATACATGTCTTCATATCCCTTACTACCACCTATATAGTGGTTCTACAAATTACCATGCATATTATTGCTAAAGTTGTAGTTTGTTGAGTTCTTATTTTTGTAAACTGAAATGCCTACTCAACTTTGGTCGGGTGTCTGAGAACTCGACCAAGTTAATGATTTTCATGTCCATTGACGAGTTGTTTGTCGAGAACGAACTCGTCAGTTGTTTCTAGGCTTGTCGAGTACATTAGAAACTCGACAAATTCGGCGATTCCCAGTAGTGACGTAGCATTAACAAAAAAATGAAACTGTAAAATCAAGTAAATATATTCCTCAATGCATTATTCTTACTACATTTTTATTTTGTGCTTCCATTAAGATTGCCTATAACTGGTACCTAGAATTTGGTTGCATCGAGTTGGGGTACCCGAGGTGTATTGGCTTGGACTGCCATTGAGTTATTTTTCATACGTACACATAGGTTTGGGTTACTGGGAAAATAATCTGATTATTCTGCAAAATCTTGAATTAAACATGTAACTCTATAAATCAAGCATGCATTCATCATATTTTTAACCTAGGATTAACTTACAAAAGTAATAGTGCATGGACATGATGTTACGACCAATTGTTACTTGTTAGCAATGCAAAATCCAATGCCCTGACAATCAGAAACAATTGGAGATAAGATACGCAACTCCAACCTTTGATGCATTAGGAAATGTAAAGTTTAGAAATACGGTGATCTGATGAGATATATGATTCATGCAGGGGCTTATTTTGCATGGCGTAGTTGCCATGGTTCTATTCTCGTTCAGTCTGGGGCATTCAGAAAATGTTAAATAGAATTCCTGAAATTTCGTGATCTGGTGGCTTTTGTGGATAAGGTCATAAAGTTCCGCGTACATGCAAAGTCTATTGGATGGAACATGAGCATTTTATGTCTTGTAAATAATAACCTGTGCCCAACAATGATGCTAGTTCGGGAAACAATTGACTGGCAGTCCTTCACAAAAATGACAGAAAACATAGAGAACATACTTGATAAAAATTAGAATGCATGGAGATAGTTGAATCAATTGCATATTATGCTTTGGAACCTGAAAAAAGAAGAAGAATCGGTTGTAAGTCTCATAAAACCCATCAAATCAGGCCCAACATAGAACCTATGAAACAAAATGCACATATAGGATAGAACGCCAAAATTAAAGTCCATGTATAAGATGGCACAAAAAACGGACTGGATTGAAAGACAACATTTTCTTTTACTCGTACCATGGGCATCAGTGGTTCTTGGATGGACAACTTCATGTTGCTGGATTGAATAATTGTGATTTAGAGGTCTTTACGATCAAGGGAGACACCGATCTTGTCGATAAAAATTGGAATGTTTTACGCTAAGTGTTAGAGTTGGGGACAGAGGAGAGAATCAATGGAGATGGTGGTAAGAAGACAAAGTGTCATGATACGGTATAAAATATGAAAATATGCAACAACAAAAAAAAGAAAGCTGAAATCTGTGATAAAAATATGAAACTTTTTCATTGAGAGAATCTCCATGCTCCAAACAAATCGCATAGCTTGACTGATTTGAGAGGGTATAATTTATGTGCGCTTTTTGGCCACCACGGACTAACACATGTGAAGTTCTTTGTCTTGCGTAGTCAATTAGTTACTGAACACCGTCTTCCGTTCATGAATGCTACCTGCAGACCAATAGCATAGCATGCTAAAATGCATTGTTATTAAATAAGAACAATATTATACTACCTCAGATCAAAAGATTCTTCACACGCTTAAATCAACCGACGGCCCTCGACCGATGGAACCACCCGCAGACGCTCCGCTGGTAAACCTGCGCCAACCCGCCCGCGGCCGAGGAAAGGGGGAGAAAGGGGAGCGGACGAATCTAGACCGGCAAAACCGTGCCGATGACAGGTGACGCGACCGCATCGAGGCCATCCATCCCTCCAACCAAGCTCCTCGCCGAACACGGCGAAAGTGGGAGAAGGAGGAGCGGACGCATCCGGACCGGCAAACTGTGCCGGCGACAGGTGGCACGACCGCATCGAGGCCACCTATCCCTCCTACCAAGCTCCCCCGCGAGCACTCCCATGTCGCTCCACCATGGTAGCTGACACGCGTCTCCGCGAGGCCATCGTCAACCGCGTGCTCACCGACGAGGGAGACCAAATCAACCCGCGGCCGCAACCATGGGAGCTCACCGGAGATGCCTCCTCACGCCATCCGCCGACGTCTGAGCGCCAGACCAGGAAGGTTCCGATGCGGACTCGACCAACACGCCCCGCTAGCCACCACCACTACGCTGCCACCCCCACCAGCCCGAAGCCAGGGCAGGGGCTCCGGTGGCTTGGGCCGGCTCCTGGCTTGGCGCTGCGGTGGTGCGGGTCGCGGGCGACAAGGATGTCGCCCGCGACCCGCACCACCGCAGCGCCAAGCCAGGAGCCGGCCCAAGCCACCGGAGCCCGCATATATATAAAGTTGTATGACATGAAGGTTGGTTTTTTTTTATCATGCAAATTGTTGTTCAACCACTCACTCATTTAGAAACTGCTCTCCGTTCTATCTATGTGAGTTTCCTCCAACTAAACAAAGTGGATCTCCATGCATGTAGAAAGGTCCCATCATTCCACAGTTTACTTGTAGAATAAAACTGTCAAACGATTCTTGAATGACCTTCTCAATACATATCCCATGCTCCACAATATATTTCTTTCATAAGACGAACTAACAAAGACTAGATATCTGTAGGAAGTCTTATTATATATACATACTCCTGCCTTAGGATTTCCATGTGCGTGTGCTACGATTTCAGATTTTCTTACGCCTTTAGCTCCAGTCCATCTGGAAAATTGGAGAAAAACAAAAACGTGAGAGCCAAGGAGAAGCACTTAGAAGGAGCTGAAAGCCACTGTTAATGTCGTGTCTTGCTTAGTCCAGTTGAAGTCAGATTTGAACCGAACGGTGGTCTATTTCATGAGCTGTTTTGGAAATGGAATGTTGCTGTTCAGAACTGACTCTATTTCACTCTTGTGTAATGTAGCAGTAGAACTTACTGATGGTGTGATTGAGAACTATAGTTTGACTACTTCTGGCAAGGTGAATTCGGGCCTCGGTAAACGGCTTCAGTTTACGGTTTGTATACAGAAATTAAGCAGGGGGTAAACGGCTTCTTCCCAAGGATTTTTCCTGTAGCTTCCTGTGGCCAGTCAGTGCTCTGCTTCTATAGTGTTGTTGTAATGCTCCACAAACTCGCCGTGGCCGTCGCCTGACAGAGCATTGCCACCTGAGAGCCCTATCTCTCTGCCATGCCTGAAATAGCAGCTAGTTAATGTCAGGCTGTGTGCTTGTTTCTTCAATTAATTAACCTGAAGCGCCTCCTGCTCTGTTATTTGAGAACTGTAGCCATAGCTGACTATGGTTCATTCTGAATAGTGCAGCAGTGGCCTGAATGTTGGGCACAAGGCACATCCCAAGAGCCATGCATTTGCGTCCTATACTTTTTCAATATCCTACGCTTCTTGGTACACCTATTTAACATTTGCCTGTCGATCGTAAGACCTGAATAGGTCATTCTTATTACGTTGGGCTGGGTATACTCTTCGTCATGCAGTTGTTGTCGCCCAACTACAAAGCTATTCATGATATCTTTCCAAGTACACCATATGGTCACTTCTATGCAAGTAGCTCTACCATGTCACACAATTTTGTTGTCTACTCACATGATAAACAAATGACAACGGCTCCTAACCGTTGACACCTTTTGCGCGCTTACCTGAATGTAAAAAGATCCTGACAAAGAATGCAGTACATATAAGTCAGGCCTATATATATGTACTTGATCATCTGAATTGCCTTAGCTAGGATGCAAAAGTGAGTGTTATTTGAGAAGTTTCAAATTTATTTTATGTTCTATTCCGTTTCTATCAATCTGTTTGAAATATTGGAGGAAACAAAAAACTGTAGTAAATCTTTAGTTGTGCTTGCATCACCTCCCCTTCCTACATCATACGTCTCCCTTGGAAACACCAGCAGAGAAAAAGATGAATCCAGCCCACAGAACGAGCCAAAAAAATCTCGACTGCTGCCATCTCCTCACCAGGTCGGTGTCATGCCCATCCTATGATCGAGTCCTCCCATCTCGCCTCGCCCGCACCATTGATCTGGCCGCCCAACTCACAGCTATGGTCATCGGCTCCTGGACGTAGAAGTATCTGGTAGCTCTGACGATGTAGGCAAACGATTCTTCCAAGGACGATGTTGTTGTTGTGATTTGATTCTCCATGGCGCACGATGGCCGACGGTGTTGGTGGCGTGAAACCGTCTGTCGATGTCGATCATTGTGGCCGGAATTCGATCAATTGGTTTTCCTATGTGGACGGACGTGCTTGAGCTTGTATTTTTATAGGCGCACATACGCAAATTGGTTTTCCTACATGAACGTGCTCGATAGGAGTAGTTGAATTAATTAACCTTCTTGTATCCTTGGTTCTTCAATTAATTAACCTTATAAGTGCCTCCTGCTCTATTGGTAGCTTATCATCCACTATAAACGCTCTTATATTTCTTTACAGAGGGAGTAGTTGCTTGCTAACCCTATTAATTCTCTAAAGATGCTGCTTTTCTATGGACATTATGTATGTAAATGGAGTGGCGTTCAGGTGTTTTGGCAAGAGGTTGGTTATCCCCACCCGTGTGATCAGGAGAAGGAAACTGTTTTTCGGTGTCTCTGGCAGAGAAAGGTTTAGCTGGCGAAGGCGAGGAAGAAACTGTAGATGTAGTGAGCAATCAGTCTTGATTCACTGTCATAGATTTGAGCTCTTTCAGAAGTGGGACTTTGTTTCATTCTGAATAATGCAGTAGTGGCCTGAATGTTGGGCAATTGCTTAGCGAATGGCTTCTACAACTGACTGTATTGCAAGCAGTCGCTCTGGACCGAGAATTGTTGGGGCATGTAGCATAGGGCGACTACTTTGGGGTTGAGTCGAGCACTGCTGAATCACATCCCAGACCGACAAAGATGATCCGTTCTGGATTTGTGTCGGTGTGTACAACAGGCAGGGGGTCAGGCAGTTTACTGCCATGTTTGTTGTAGCCCAGTAGTGCTCTGTCTAAGCGATATGGTTCTGTCGTAAGAACATATAGGTTTGGCATAATGGGACAAGCTAGAGCATATAATTGCTGGCCTTCGCATGTATGCATAGAGTTGGAACAACTCCTGGACACACTGTATTATTTCAACATTTTAATACGTCCGAGCTACCATGTATTTTTTACTAGATGATCACACCTCTAGCGGTTCAGGTCTCATGGATAATATATTATACGCTAGCTGTGTATAGATAGAGCTGGCTCTCTATCAGGAGCACATGATATGATATTATGTTGTCTGAGCACATGGGGCCAAAAGACCATGGTCTAATATTTTCTACTTCCTGATGTGAAAAGTCTGTGGCAAAAAGGGTAGCAACGCACAAGGCACAAAGTACATAAAAATGGAAAATTTAGCAAGTGGGTCATCTATTTAGATATACACAACGGATAATCTATAAGATATGCAAAATAAGACTATGCTTCTTCTGAGGCTAGTCAAAGAGAAGTAATATAATGACTAGGTGTTTTTCAAGAACTGTCTGGTAGAACCCTGGGCAAGCACATGATGCTAAGCTCTCCCCGAGATTTGAATTTACAGGCATAATTTTCCTTTCTGTTTATTATGGTACTAAATGGTATATAAATTCAAGAACACATATGTCATCTGCTAGAGCAAATTGTCGGGAGGAAGTCTTGAATCATGTCCAAAAAGGCTTTTCAATTTGGCAAAAAAGATATGATCAATGTCTCTTAACACCTTTTTAGTATTCCGTAGCATCACACGGGCATCGTACTAGCATGCAAGGAAAATTACAAATGTGATTGTAGCTTAATCTTGGTTTTATTTTGTGTTGTGCCTAGTGGGATGTTATTTTGGGTGAATGTGACATAACAAACCATTGTGAGAGGCAGTTATCAGGACCTATGTTTTCCATGTACAAAATCCTTACCCATTAAACTAGAAAGATGGTATGGAAGAGCAAATGCACGACCAGTGAAACTTCTCATCCATCATGAATCACCATCCCTAAGCATGAATGCCGGTATACAGGCTCCATCCTCTCGGCCGATCCTCTGCCATAGGCTGCTGCCAGGCTAGCAGGATTTCAGTAGTTTCAGTATTTTGTACTTCATTGTGTGAACATTATTAGTATAAGAAATGCTAGCAACGGAACTGGCATGAAGAAACTCCATTGAAAATTTAGCATTGGCTCCTTTATGTGATTGTATGCCCTACATAAATAATCAGATAATAAAAAAGATGCAAAACTATATACACTTATACAGCTTCCAAGGCCAGTCAAACAAAAGGAATAAAATGACTATGCTTCTTGTCATCTCATATATTTTGAAAGCAAACTACCCCGTGCATTCTTTTAAGAGGGTCCTTGTCCCCATCTTTATTATTGACAGTACATTTGGCGTCATCGAAGGCAACTTGTACGCCAGTTAATATATAATTGATTTGGTCGTAAGAGCATATACTTGCTGGCATTCACATGCATGCATGGGGTTGGAGTAACACCTAAGCACACTGGCCGTATTGCATAAAATATGTAAGAGGTCCAAACCACCATATATTTTGTCTTAGATGATCACCCCTTCCAGGATTGAAGAGCTGTTCAGGTCTTATGGATAATATAATTAGGCGATGGTACTGTAGAGAAGTGTGAGCAAAGTGTGCTAAGAGAAGCCGAAGATAAGCCTGGAATGTGAATAGAGCAGCTGACGAAGTGAATATTCTTGCAATCTTCAGCTTACCCTACTGACCCCACGGTGTACGATATTCACAGTTGGTACATGACCCTCTCCACATGGGATTACAACAAATCTCATGTAGTGGCCAACGGACCAAGCCCTAGGGATCAGAGAATTTAGTATTTTGTACATCATGAAGTGAAGAGTTATGGCAGAAAAGGTAGCAATGCACGTTGCATGATGTACATAAAATGAAAATTTTAGCAAGTGGATCATCTGTAAGATATACAAAATAAGACTATGGTTATTCCAAGGCTAGTCAAATAAAAGGAATAAACTGACTAATTTTATGGATTGCACATATATCTTTTGATCGACCTACTACTTCCATCAATGTTTTAAATAGCGGGCTATGGGAAATAGCGGCGGGCCTCCAAAAACAGCTATAGCGGAGCTATATCGGGCTATAGCGGGATATAGCGGGCTATTTGTGAAGGCGACCATTTAGCGGCACCCTGCTGAAAAGGCTATAGCGGAGCTATAGCGAAGCTATAGCTAGCTATTTAAAACATTGACTTCCATACTATAAATACTGCCCAGCTCTGCATCCCATAGCACACAGAAAGCCAGAGAATCACACAAATATTAGTTTTGCTTCTGGATAGGTAGTCACCACACCCATCCGCTTGAATCCTGTTGTCTTGAAATGGCCAATTCTCTTCCCCAAACATACCTTACTCAGTGTTGCCTGCCATGTGAAAAGGAGCTAAACTTGCCGAGCTGCCGACTGAACGTTTTGGACGAGCAGTCCAAGATAATTCCTGACAACCACAAGGACAAGCACGTGGTAGATTCTCTTCAAGATTCTGTTCCACGGGAATAGATTTTCTTTTCCATTACAGAAGTGCACATCTATACGCTTCTTGCAAGGCACGTCAAACAAAAGTAATAAAATGACTAAGCCTCACGTCTTCACACATATTTTAGAAACGAACTACTCCGACCAGTTTTATAAGGGAGTCCTTCTCTCCATCTTTTCTCATTGACATTATATTTAGCAGTGTTTAAAGAAATAGTACTCAAATTATAATATTTCTAAATGACAAGGGTTCTGTCATAAGAACATGTAGGTTTTTGCTTAAATGGATAAGCTACGTCACGTACATGAAGGCCCCTGATGTGAACTATATTAAACTGTATGTTGATGGTGCGTTTGTGAAGGAGGATGGTACAACCGGGGCTGGGATGATTTTGCGTGATCATGAAGGCGCAGTCATCTTCACCGTGACGCGGGTGCTCTTCAACTGTGCGGGGCCTCTAGAAGCAGAGATGGCAGTTATAGACGTGGGGCTTCGGCTTGCTCTCCATTGGTCCAGCTTGTCATTGGTTGTTGAAACGGACTGCGCCGAATTGTTAAAGCTGGTGCAATCTAAAGATATGGAGCGATCGAGATATGCGAACCAGGTTAATGAGATCAGAAGGATTCTGACTCATGAAAGGAACATCAGTCTAGTTAAAATTAGCAAGTATGCAAATGTAGCGAGTCACACCCTTGGCTTCGAAATTCCCCAATTGAAATAGCTAGTATAGTCATCTCTGAACGTAATGACCATGGTTGATGACTGAAAAGTTCCTTTCCCGCAAAAAAAAAAGAACCATGTACGGATAAAATTCGAAGCTAAGGCTTTCATGTACCAAACGAAAAATAACTGCAGTGTTAGATCCATGCGCATTTGCTATTATTAAGTTACCTGAAAAACTGATATGTGCGGGAGCACGGGGCGGGGTGGGGCGCTTCTTCGTATTATTCCCTAGTCGGATTATATGGATCAGGGGCAAAAGAAGTGGACGCAACGGCAGAATGTGGTGTCACCAATGAGGGCTCGGACATGACGCCGTTGAAGGAGATGACCGGAGGAGAGGCAGTGGGCCGTCACGAGCAGAAAGATACGAGGTAAAAAGTTCATGGGAAGGATAATGATTTTTCTTTTTTTTAGAAAAGGAGGCTTACCCCCGGCCTTTGCATCTGGAGGATGCATGTAGTCATTTTATTAATTATTCACGAAGACCTTACAAAGTAGTACATCAGGTAGTCGGTAGCAACCATCTTAGCAAAATTTGTCGTTACCTATCCACTTGATGAAGGGTGCCGATACTCCGAGCCTAATATCAAACAGACATTGCATAAATACCTAACATCTAAAGCCGGAGGCCCCAACCAAGCCACATACTGGGTTTGGAGTACAAACCGGTTCGACACACTCTCATGTGTCGTAGACGAAATCTTCTATCAATTCATCTTCAGAGCAGAAATTAATGCACCGATCTTGCCAGACCTATCTGCTATCGATGCCACCATGACGCCAGACTCCTGCACGAGTCCATCTCTGCGCATCGGACGCCGAATCTCCATTGCACCATGCCGCCGAGATCTACCGTCTTTGATGTTGTAAATGAAAAACCGCTCCACCACTTCTCTCCTCCATCCAACCACTGCTCAAAAGACAATGCTCCCATGAGGCAGAACAACGCCTAAAGCATCGCCATTGTCCGATCCTGGAACCCTGGGTCTAGGTTTTCACCCGGAGCAGCACAAGCGAGTCGATTGTAGTTGCAGTGGCGATTTCTTCATCAAGATAACAACGTGAAAACGCCGCCATCGCCCGCGATGATGCGGGTTATAGCACAGTTTTCACCGGCAGCATAGTCTCCCCCACTCGGCGCCCGTATTGGATGAGTGATGACACAACCAGCTGGCCGACCACGTCCAGCGAAGTTGGTTATCCTCGCCGTATGATCAGGAGAAGAAAGTTTGTTTTCGTGTCGCTGACGCTGGAAGAGAAATGTGAGCAATCAGTCTTGATTCACTGTCATGGATTTGAGCTCTTTCAGAAGTGGCCTGAATGTTGAGCACAAGACACGTCCCAAGAGCCATGCATTTGTGTATTATACGTTTCCAATAACTTACATTTCTCTACTTTTGATGTTAATATTTTACGCTTCTTGGTACATCTATTTAACATTTGCCTGTCTATTGTAAGACCTGAGTGGGTCATGCGTTATTATGCTAGACTGGGTCTACTCTTTGTCATACAGATGTCATCGCCAAACTACAAAGTTATTCACGATATCTTTTTCCATTAAGCCATGTGCTCACTTGTACTACTCCGTTTCTAAATATAAGTCTTTTTAGGCATTCCAATATGGACTACATACGGAGCGAAATGACTGAATCTACACTATAAACTACGTCTATATACATGTGTAGTCCATATTTAAATCTCTAAAAAGACTTATATTTGGGAACGGAGGGAGTATATATCCAAATAGCTCTACTATGTCACACAATTTTATTGTGTACTCTACTCACATGATAAACAAATGATAACGGCTCCTGAATGCATGCTTAACCGTTGACACCTTTTACTCGTGCTTACCTGAATGTAAAAAGATCCTATCAAAGACTGCAGTACATAAAGTCAGGCCTATATATATGTACTCAATCACCTGAATTGCCTTAGCTAGGGTGCAAAAGTGAGTGTTATATGAGAGGTTTCAAATTTATTTTATGCTCTATTCCGTTTCTATCAACCTGTCTGAAATATTGGAGGAAAACAAAAAAACCGTAGTAAATCTTTAGCTGTGCTTCAATCGCCTCCCCTTCCTACATCATACGTCTCCCATGGAAACACCAGCAGAGAAAAAAGATGAATCCAGCCTGCAGAACGAGCCAAAAAAATCTCGACCGCTGCCATACTCCTCACCAGGTCGGTGTCATGCCCATCCTATGATCAAGTCCTCCCATCTCGCCTCGCCTCCACCACTGATCTCGCCGCCCAACTCACAACCATGGTAATCTGGCTCCTGGATGTAGAAGTATCTGGGAGCTCTGGCGACGTAGGCAAAGGGTTCTTCCAAGGACGATGTTTGTTGTTGTGCTCTACTTCTCCATGGCGCGCGATAGCCAGCCGATGGTTTTGGTGGCGTGAAACCGTCTGTCGATGTCGATCGCCATGGCCAGATCTCCATTGATTGGTTTTCGTATATGGACGGACATGCTTGATCTTGTATTTTTATAGGCGCACGTACGCAAATTGGTTTTCCCATATGAACGTCCTCGATAGGAGTAGTTGAATGAATTAACCTTCTTGCATCCTTGGTTCTTCAATTAATTAACCTTATAAGTGCCTCCTGCTCTGTTGGTAGCTTATCATCCACTTCTGTAGAGTACTATAGATCAGATTACATGCATGCACGTGGAAACTGTTTCTAGTCAATAGTAACTAGTACGCTCTTATATTTCTTTACGGAGGGAGTAGTTGCTTGCTAACCTGATTAATTCTCTACCGATGCTGCTTTTCTATGGATATTATGTATGTAAATGGAGTGGTGTTCAGGTGTTTTACAAGAGGATGGTTATCCCCACCCATGTGTCCAGGAGAAGGAAAGTGTTTTTCGGTGTCTCTGGCAGTGGCAGAGAAAGGTTTGGCTGGTGAGGGGAGGAAGAAATCGTAGATGTAGTGAGCAATCAGTCTTGATTCACTGTCATAGATTTGAGCTCTTTCAGAAGTGGGATGTTGTTGTTGTTTGAGAGTTGCAGCTAGAACTGACTTTATTTCATTCTGAATAATGCAGTAATGGCCTGAATGTTGGGCAATTGCTTATGGAATGGCTTCTACAGCTGAACTGTATCGCAAGCAGTCGCTCTCGACCGAAAATTGTTGGGGCATGTAGCGTAGGGCGACTGCTTTGGGGTCGAGTCGAGCACTGCTGAATAAAATCCCAGATCGACGAAGATGATCCGATCTGGATTTGTGTCGGTGTGTACAACAGGCAGGGGTCAGCAGTTTACTGTCATGTTTGCTGTAGCCCAGTAGTGCTCTGTCTAGATATCTGAATCACTTGCACCACATTTCCTTTGAATATGATTTTCCCCCCAATCTACTCCCTCCGTTCGGAATTACTTGTCTTAAAAATGGATGTATCTAGAACTAAAATATGTCTAAATACATCCATTTCAACGACAAGTGATTCCGAACGGAGGGAGTACTAATCTGCGCCTAAAACCATGTACAAGGTTCCATATCATACGACGATGCAATCCAAAACAGTCTTTTTGATCGACCACTCAGACGTATATTATACCAATAAACCACAACACGTACAGAAGTGCATCTGAAGCTAAAAAAAATGCTGGTTACTGAATCTAAGTTGTAAACACTTTCCACAGTGAAGAATCAGGCTTTTGCTTATTTCGACATGATTACCTTGTTGACCTATCTTCATCTCTGCTTTCAAATGAGGCCCCATCTCGAAATGTTTCCAAAAAACTCAGAATGTTTTGAATTTGTTTGCTATTTTTCTTCATTTTACTGTTCACACATATGGGTGCCTCTGCACATGGGAGCAAAAACTCCATATCTGAAATGACAGTCGTCGCTGCAGCGACGCGAGCTGCTTCAAAGACCAACGATGAAGTGACTTCTATGTACGAGGGATAATGCACTGCAAGCCAAGACGCCAGTGTTGTGAGGGACGGTCTGGCTCGTCGCTGTGAGGCCGCATGCAGTACTGCAATGCTGGACGATGGTCTCTGTGACATCCTATTGCTTCAGCGACCGCGGCGATGCTATGAGGCTGGCTGCGATTGCCACGGTGATCACGCGACCACATGCTTCGAACCTCTATGATGTACACTTCAACAGCCATAGCGATGCTCCGATGACATCCCGACTGCTTCGATGATGCTGCGAGCACGACGTGCTCGAACACCCGTGGTGTGCTTCGACGGTCGCGACAATGATTTGACGACATGCTTCGACAGTCACAATGATGCTATGAGGCGTGATGTGACGACCACGGCGATGGCGGGACGGCATCTCGACTGCTTCGATGATGATGCGACAGCCACGGCGTTGGCACGACGACATGTTTCGAACACCCCACGGTGTGCTTCGACGGCCGCGGTGATGCTACGAGACATGCTTCGATGACCGCGGTGATGGGGCAACGTCATTCTTCTACCGCCCGTGTTGTGCTTCGATGACCGCAGCGATGGCGCAATGTCATTCTTCTATCGCCCATGTTGTGCTTCGACGACCGTGATGATGCTGTGACAACATGGTTTGATAGCCGCGGTGATCCTGTGATGGCGGTTTTCGAACAAGGATGGCGTGGTTGCGACGAGATGCTTCGACAACCGCGAGTCATGGTCGCTGTCATGGATTTGAGCTCTTTAAGAAGTGGCCTCAATGTTGAGCAGAGGACACGTCCCAAGAGCCATGCATTTGCGTGTTATACTTTTCCAATACCTTACGTTTCTCTATTTTTGACGTTAATATCTTACGCTTCTTGGTACATCTATTTAACATTTGCATGTCTATTGTAAGACCTGAGTGGGTCATGTATTATTATGCTGTACTGGGTCTACTCTTCGTCATACAGATGTCATCGCCAAACTACAAAGTTATTCACGATATCTTTTTCCATTAAACCGTGTGCTCACTTGTACTCCCTCCATTTCTAAATATAAGTCTTTTTAGATATTTTAATATGGACTACATACGTAGCAAAAGGACTGAATCTACACTGTAAACTACGTCTATATACATCCGTATGTAGTCCATATTGAAATATCTAAAAAGACTTATATTTAGGAATGGAGGGAGTATCCAAGTAGCTCTACTATGTCACACAATTTTATTGTGTACTCACATGATAAACAAATGATAACGGCTTCTGAGTGCATGCTTAACCATTGACACCTTTTACATGCTTACCTGAATGTAAAAAGATCCTAACAAAGACTGCAGTATATATAAGTCAGGCATATATATATGTACTCAATCACCTGAATTGCCTTAGCTAGGGTGCAAAACTGAGTGTTATATGAGAGGTTTCAAATTTATTTTATGCTCTATTCCGTTTCTATCAATCTGCTTGAAATATTGGAGGAAAACAAAATAACCGTAGGAAATCTTTAGCTTCTCTTCCATCTCCTCCCCTTCCTACATCATACGTCTCCCATGGAAACACCTGCAGAGAAAAAAGATGAATCCAGAGCTGATATGCTAGCTTCTTGGTCAGAGCAGATAAGGGGTACAACATGGGCTACTTGGATGGATATGGCGAGTGTTTTGTCATGTCAAACGCCGCTAAAGCTGGGGTTTTACCGTTCCACGGCTGCGAGGACTTGGGGTTCGAGAGCAATTACTGTGGTCTCACTGATACACCTGAGGGGATATTAATGCAGCTCTGGAAATAGAGATAGGCCAGGAAGTGGCACTGGAAGCAGCAAAGGTCCTTGCAGAGTACTCGCGCATGCCGCGCACCGAGGTTAATAGGGAAAAAGCAAGGAACGCCACGCGTGACCTCCCACTAATGGTCTGCGAGGGCTCAAGAATCAATCGTATCGGGGATATAATGAGAAACAGTTGGAAAACCCGAACGAGGCTTCTTCCACAAACTGTTAGACTCATATTAAAATAGTAGCTCCTCTCCACACATAAATGTCTCAAAAACCAAGTGGTCATCACCCGCGAGGAAGGGCGCAAACTAATAGATATTCAGATAACTACACTGGCGGGTCATAGACGTGTTGTTCATGATCTAGCATTCGATTATGGCAGCTGCACAACACAAAATAACAATCACAAATGAGTGTTCACTCCATTTTTATATACAAGGCCACAAACTCAAATTACAGGTATCAAGTAAAATTTAATACATGTTTTGCAACCCAACTTATTTTCTAGTTTACCAGAATCATTAATACACTGCATACATGCAAGAAAACTGAATGGAGGAAGAAACTAAGTATCATTATGACTACACGCATGCAACTATGAAACAAGTTGCTAGTACGAGGAACCATCATTAATTTTTGCCTCGATTATTGTTGGTGGCCTTGTATAAATGCAAAATGTATATTCCATAGTAGTCTTGTATAAGTAAACGGAGGGAGTAACTCTTATCCTAAATAGGGCATCATTCATAAGTTCTCGCCTCGCCCCCGCCATTGATCTGGCTGCCCAATACACATTGCAGGGTCATCCTGATCACAAGACGTCTCCTGCTGTGGAGGTCACCGCCCGGCTTGCTACCATGGTCATCCCGGTATCTGCCACACGTGTGATATATCAGAGTTCCGCCCACACGCCCTGTGTAGCATAATCAGGAGGCAGCCCGCACGGGCCAGGTGTGGGCGAACATTAGAACGGCCCACACCTATGAGCACAGCTATGCGTGCCAGACGCCCAACAAATACTATGCATCCCCACCCCGCGCGTGTGGCACGAAGCAAATGTGCCCACACGTCGTGGCCCAGCTACGTTAGTTACCCGCGGGATGACGCTTTAGTTACCCCGGGGATGGCAACTTTAGTTATTCGGGATGACAAATGTAGTTGTAAAAGCATGGCAACTCTCTCTGTTTTGGTTAACTATAGTTGCCATGTCTAATTTATGGTAGTTGTTGTGTGTAATCAAACCATAGTTGCTGTGTGTGATTAACTACTTGCCACATGTGGTCAAACAGTAGTTAACATGTGTGTTTACCTAATTGCCACGTACGCACAACTGCAGTTGCCATCTACAAACGAATCATAGTTGCCATGTGTGTTTACCTAGTTGCCACATACGCACAACTGCAGTTGCCATCTATCACCGTACGAGCATCGTGTGGGCGAAGAGCAGTTCACCCACACGCGCATGGACTGGATGGTGACTGTGTGGGCGGGAACTGGTTCGCCCACATGGCGCAGCTAGCAACCCCGCGCTATGGGTCGTATGGGCCAGCGCTCTAACACCCACACAACAGCTATGCCTACGTGGCACTGAAATTCCAACAGATTCCTTTAAGATTCGTGCAAAACATAACAGAAGGAGATCAACACATGTGGGTGAAGTGCAGACATGCCACACAGGTGGGAGTTATCATTTTTCTTTTTGTTTTGAAATGGATATCCGTGCAACTGTAAATTTGACCCAAATTATATGGACTGCTTCAATTTGTTGTGGACTTATGGTTCACCCCTGTTTGGCGACTCTTATGGTGCACGTTGGCTAGTTTCTTGGTCATCACCTTGTATTTGTTGCCAGATGAATTTTGAGTTTTCAACCCACTCCAGTTTACAATTGTAATTATGTGTAAATAAGTATTTGTTTTCTTATTTATTTTCATGGTAAACTCGATTGGTCTCATTTTCACCATCGTAGAAGAGATAAGTTTTAGGTGCCACAAAAAAATATGCTCAGATCCTTCCGTTTTTTGCATTTACTCGGTGTTGACATTCAAAAGTGGCATAAACCTAAATGTGGCTCAAAAGAGTGCTCGGCGTACTGATCGGCCGGTTACACACCCAAGACCACCAGAGAAGGAGAAGTGTTCTCCATGAAAAATCTTCATCTCATCAAGGCGAATGATTTTGATATTTGAATCACCTCAATCCAATGTCGTATTCAAAATTTACACCCAAAGCAATGCATCCCTGCCACTAATTAAAAGTTTTAGCTGGCACCAAACACCCATATAGCAACATCAACAGATTTGGAAGCCTGACTGTCCAGCAAAAGTACACTATCTCTAGCAGAGGAGTGGATGTTGATACAAGGCATGTCGTCTTTTTCATTTGGTCGTTCGTTTTGCACGGCTTAAGATGGTTAAGCAGCAGCAGTAGCAGCAGGTGAGGCTTTCATGTTGGAGGAGGTGCGCATGTTGAAAATGTGATGGTCCTATGAGAAACAGGTGACGACAGACATTGGCAGTGCTCCTGGTGCTGAAAATTGTATGTCTGCCTGTGGAGGAATTTCAGTTTCAGATTCGGTGGTATGAAACAGATTTTGATTGCTTCGAATAATGTACTAGGTTTTCATCTTCAGATTGTAATCAAACAGCTTGGTTGAACTTTGACCTCTATCTTGTTTAGATACTTGTAATATGAATTCATTATCAGCTTCAACACTTACAGGGCTTAGGAGAAGCTAGGATACTCAAGTTTGTGAGCATTTATGTCTAATTTTAGTTTTGTTACTTATTTGAGACATTGTTCCGTGTAGATGCTTGTTAAACCGTAAAATTGAGTTCCTGGAATAATATTGACAGCTGAGATGGGAGCTGCTGGTATCACTTGCACTCCAGGTTGCTGTTGTTTGTTGTGATATTTGCTAAGAGGTGGCGTTCAGAATTATCTGACATTTTCAGACTCGTTGTTGGGGAGCAAGTTGCAAAAGTAGATAGCTGAGTAATAAAAAGAGCTTACTGATCACTAATATGTGCTATGCTTGTACCATTGTCATGTTTAGGAGATGAAGGCCACGGAAGGAAAGCTTGTTTTTGGCGTGACAGGTAGAGAGAGGTTTGGCTGCTGAGGTGACGAAGAAACTGAAGATTTAGAACAATTAGTAGCTACTGGTCGTCAACCCGTGCATTCGCACGGGCTAGTTTAGTAACCTACAATGGGATCAAGTTTTGAGACTACATTTCATTTACTGGGAGTAAGGAAAAACAAATTATTTAATCACCTCTAATCTTGGTATATGATGCCATGAACACATTGAAAATAAAATTTGCTAATTTTTCATTCACTAGACATCTATTCCGACCAGTTGCTAGAGTAATTAAGAAGTTTACTTTAGATATAAGATGAAAGTGCATCACATAATCAACATGAGAAACAATTAGACCTTTAAGAAAACATTAGGAATAGATGCCCGCATTAGAGAGCATTTTTATTACTTTTTTTCTTGTTCCAAAATTTTCTAATGAAAAGACGGAAGCCTAGTCTCCAACTGATATAATAAAATCATGCATAGTGAAAATAGTCATGTGGTTGAGCTTTCCACGGTTGCACTTTCTGCATCTCCTTTGGTTGCATCATATCATAATAATTTGGAATGTATTGACACAAAAATAAATTATGAATCCACACTGTATTTACAGAAATACTGATACATTACTTACCGATAATTGTATCTATCAAACAAAACAAACGGACATACATGTCTCATATCCCTTACTACCACCCTATATACGTGGTTCCTACAAATTACCATGCATATTATTGCTAAAGTTGTAGTTTGTTGAGTTCTTATTTTTGTAAACTCGAAATGCCTACTTCAACTTTGGTCGGGTGTCTGAGAACTCGACCAAGTTAATGATTTTCATGTCCATTTGACCGAGTTGTTTGTGGAGAACAGAACTCGTCAGTTGTTTCTAGGCTTTGTCGAGTACATTAGAAACTCGACAAATTCGGCGATTCCCAGTAGTGACGTAGCATTAACAAAAAAATGAAACTGTAGAATCAAGTAAATATATTCCTCAATGCATATTATTCTTACGTACATTTTTAATTTTGTTGCTTCCATTAAGATTGACCTTATAACTTGGTACCCTAGAATTTGGTTGCATCGAGTTGGGGTACCCGAGGTGTATTGGCTTGGACTGCCATTGAGTTATTTTCATACGTACACATAGGTTTGGGTTACTGGGAAAATAATCTGATTATTCTGCAAAATCTTGAATAAAACATGTCAACTCTATAAATCAAGCATGCATTCATCATATTTTTAACCTAGATTAACTTACAAAAGTAATAGTGCATGGACATGATGTTACGACCAATTGTTACTTGTTAGCAATGCAAAATCCAATGCCCTGACAATCAGAAACAATTGGAGATAAGATACGCAACTCCAACCTTTGATGCATTAGGAAATGTAAAGTTTAGAAATACGGTGATCTGATGAGATATATGATTCATGCAGGGGCTTATTTTGCATGGCGTAGTTGCCATGGTTCTATTCTCGTTCAGTCTGGGGCATTCAGAAAATGTTAAATAGAATTCCTGAAATTTCGTGATCTGGTGGCTTTTGTGGATAAGGTCATAAAGTTCCGCGTACATGCAAAGTCTATTGGATGGAACATGAGCATTTTATGTCTTGTAAATAATAACCTGTGCCCAACAATGATGCTAGTTCGGGAAACAATTGACTGGCAGTCCTTCACAAAAATGACAGAAAACATAGAGAACATACTTGATAAAAATTAGAATGCATGGAGATAGTTGAATCAATTGCATATTATGCTTTGGAACCTGAAAAAAGAAGAAGAATCGGTTGTAAGTCTCATAAAACCCATCAAATCAGGCCCAACATAGAACCTATGAAACAAAATGCACATATAGGATAGAACGCCAAAATTAAAGTCCATGTATAAGATGGCACAAAAACGGACTGGATTGAAAGACAACATTTTCTTTACTCGTACCATGGGCATCAGTGGTTCTTGGATGGACAACTTCATGTGCTGGATTGAATAATTGTGGATTTAGAGGTCTTTACGATCAAGGGAGACACCGATCTTGTCGATAAAATTGGATGTTTTACGCTAAGTGTTAGAGTTGAGGGACAGAGGAGAGAATCAATGGAGATTGGTGGTAGAAGACAAAGTGTCATGATACGGTATAAAATATGAAAATATGCAACAACAAAAAAAAAGAAAGCTGAAATCTGTGATAAAAATATGAAACTTTTTTCATTGAGAGAATCTCCATGCTCCAAACAAATCGCATAGCTTGACTGATTTGAGAGGGTATAATTTATGTGCGCTTTTTTGGCCACCACGGACTAACACATGTGAGTTCTTTGTCTTGCGTAGTCAATTAGTTACTGAACCACCGTCTTCCGTTCATGAATGCTACCTGCAGACAAATAGCATACAGAGGTGCATGCTAAAAATGCATTGTTATTAAATAAGAACAATATTATACTACCTCAGATCAAAAGATTCTTCACACGCTTAATCCATCACCAGACCAGTTGCTTAATGACGAGCTTATCACCTTGTCCTTGGCCGTGACGGTGCCGCAGCCAAGAAGAGATTCCCATATGCACCCTGGCTGGATTGGCTAAACAATGCTGCCATTCACAAACCGCACGGAGAGATAACACATAGTATTTACCTGATCAAATGGCTGGGCAGGGTGATGCTTAAAAGATTATTCACTGCATAGTGGATGGTCCTGCATTGCACTTCATCGCCCAATTTTGTATAACTTGTACAGGCAACCAATTACATAATCAGTCCATGATGTTCATCACCAGCATGCAAACCTCATTTTTCTCTTTGCCGCTGGATCAAACTCGATGCAGTCTCTTCATCAGAAATTTTTGGAAGAGAATAATCATAAGAAAGTACCTGTATGATGATGAGTATGTGCATGAAAATAGATATAAATATGTTCAGTTGACTACTTGTACGTGCTAAGATTCATACTTGTATGACTGAATAGAAAAGAAAGGTGAGTCTATGCACGGACAGAAAAATGGAGATATGCATGCACATGTTTTTTGACATGTCGTACGTACCCATACCTCATGTACTAAGACTTGATTATATCTGGGAATCTATGCATGCTACAGTATATTGTTTCTTGATTGCAATTTTTCACATCCATAAACTGGATTTTTTTATTTGCCATCCATAAGAAATCTGAATATTAGAAATTCCTTTTTGGGTGAGATCATAAGTAGCGCCCATGGGTATTTGAATCTCAGCGCTCAAAATTACTAACAAATGAGTATTCACTTACCAGATTTACAGATTTATCCATGGCCTCGATCCGTTTGCTTCTAGGTGTGTTACTAATCAACTTTGTTCGCGTTCTACACAGCTCTGGAAAAAGCATATGAATATCAGGTTTGTACAGAACTAAAAACGCACTCCTTACATAGATAAAAGAGAATTTAGATCCAACATGCGACACTAACAGAAACTATATGAATAGCCCCTGTAGAAGGACAAGATATGGGCTGTGCAATCTCGATGTATTAATCGGTGCACCAGGCACGTATATATAAGTACATAGGTGGACCACAACCTCAACTATACAAAGGAAACAGGAGGTGGGCTCTACACACAAATATACACGTACACAATATACTCAACACCCCCCCCCCCCCCCCCCCGCAGTCGAAGCAGGGCCAGTGACGTAGAGACTGGAACGGAAGTCCTCAAAGGTAGAGGTCGGCAGTCCCTTCGTCATCACATCGTCAAACTGCTGAGTGGTCGGCACATGGAGAACCCACATACGTCCAAGAGCCACCTGCTCGCGCACAAAGTGAATATCCAGCTCGATGTGTTTAGTCCGGCAATGATGAACGGGGTTGGCGGAGAGGTACACCGCAGAGACGTTGTCACAATAGACAACCGTAGCCTGGGAGACGTCGTGATGCAGCTCCTGAAGTAACTGTCGTAGCCAGGTGCACTCGGCGACAGCGTTGGCCACAACTCGGTACTCAGCCTCCGCGCTAGAGCGCGAGACCGTGGGTTGTCGCTTGGACGACCACGAGACAAGGGAAGGACCGAGGTAGACGCAGTAGCCAGAGGTGGACCGACGAGTATCCGGGCAGCCAGCCCAGTCAGCATCAGAGTAGGCCACCATCTCCAGAGAAGTAGACGCCGTGAGTGTCAATCCGAGGGTCATCGTGCCGCGGATGTAGCAAAGGATCCGCTTCACGAGAGTCCAATGAGAGTCACGAGGGGCGTGCATGTGGAGACACACCTGCTGTACAGCATACTGAAGATCCGGTCTGGTGAGAGTCAAGTACTGTAGAGCGCCGACAATAGACCGGTAGAAAGGAGCATCCGACGCAGGCGAGCCCTCCAGAGCAGAGACCTTGGCCTTCATGTCAACAGGAGTAGCAACGGGATGACAGTTGAGCATGCCAGCACGCTCAAGAAGCTCATGTGCATACTTCTGCTGATGAAGAAAGTAGCCATCCGGACGACGAACGACCTCGATGCCAAGGAAATAATATAGAGCACCCAGGTCCTTGATAGCAAACTCGTCACGCAGCCGGAGAGTAATCTGCTGAAGAATGGCTGCGGAGGAGGCTGTCAGGATAATGTCATCGACGTAAAGCAGCAAGTATGCAGTCGTGTCACCGTGGCGATAGACAAACAGTGAGGCGTCCGAGCGAGTGACGCTGAAGCCCAATGTCTGAAGAAACCCGGCGATCCGCTGGTACCAGGCGCGGGGTGCCTGCTTGAGCCCGTAAAGAGAGCGGGACAGCAGACACACATGGCCGGGAAGTGAGGCATCGACGAAACCGGTGGGTTGCTCACAATACACCTGCTCCTCAAGATGGCCGTGGAGGAAGGCGTTGGAGACATCCATCTGGTGAACAGGCCAGCCGCGAGAGACGACAAGCTGGAGGACGGTGCGGTCGTGCCCGGTTTGACAACCGGGGCAAACGTCTCAGTGAAGTCCACTCCAGCTCGCTGGCGGAAACCGCGGACCACCCAGCGAGCCTTGTAGCGCTCGAGAGTACCATCCGAGCGGGTCTTATGGAGAAAGATCCACTTGCCGGTGATGACGTTGGCGCGAGGAGGCCGGGGAACCAGAGTCCAGGTGCGGTTCCATTGAAGAGCATCGAACTCTTCCTGCATCGCCGCAAGCCAGTGAGGATCACGGAGGGCGGCGCGAGCGGATGCGGGAACAGGCGACGGCTCCGCAGCGGAGGCGGCGAAGACGTACTCGTCGCTCTTGTACCGGAGGCTCGGATGATGAACGCCGGTACGAGCGCGGGTGACTAGGCCGGGCGGCATCGCTGGAGCCATCGGCGAGGCGGCCGGCGAAGCGGCTGGCGTCGTGGCCGGCATCGGGGCCGGCGAGGGGGCCGGCGTTAGGGCCGGCGAGGGAGCCGGCGAGGGGGCCGGCGTCAGGGCCGGCGAGGGAGCCGGCGTCGGAGCCGGCGAGGGGGCCGGCGTCGAGGCCGTGGAGGAGGCGGCCGAGCCTGTAGCGCCCGAGTCGGGGGCGGCGGGTGAAGGTGTGGCGCCGGCTGCGCCGTCAGAGCCGGCCGAGGAGGCCGAGGGGGCGGGCGCTGGCAGGAGGGCGCGGGGACCGCCAAAGCCCGGAGGCAGTCCACGGGCCAGACGGGACCGTGCACCTGACGAGGTTGTCGAAGGGCCGCCGGTGGCCGGCGGTGACGAGACGACGAGGGGTACCTGCTGCTGAAACGGAAACACCATCTCATCAAATTATACGTGTCGGGAGGTGAAAACACAATGGGAGACGGGATCATAGCAGTGATAGCCCTTGGTGTTAGGTGGGTAGCCGAGAAAGATGCAGGTGACGGAGCGGGGTGCGAGCTTATGAGGCGCAGTGGCGGCGATGCTAGGGTAGCAAAGGCAGCCGAAAATGCGAAGCCCATCATAAGAGGGAGGCGCACCGAAAAGAAGATGATGAGGTGCAAAGTTCCCGCGAGTACGACATGGACGGATGTTGATGAGGAGAGAAGCGGTGGCGAGAGTGTCAGGCCAAAAGCGCGGCGGCACATTGGCATGAAAGAGTCCTAACGCAGTCATTAAGAGTGCGAAGGATGCGCTCAGCACGACCATTCTGCTGCGAGGTGTACGGGCAAGTGAGACGAAAAATCGTGCCATGTGTGGTGAGAAGGTTACGAACAGTGATGTTGTCAAACTCCTTCCCGTTATCTGTCTGCAACGCAAGAATGGGACGACCAAACTGCGTGAGAACATAAAAATAGAAAGCGGCGAGAGTGGATGCAACATCCGACTTGCGGCACAACGGGAAGGTCCACACATAATGCGAAAAATCGTCAAGTATGACAAGATAATAAAGAAAGCCCGTATTACTTGCAACAGGAGATGTCCAAACATCACTATGAATTAACTCGAGCGGGTACGATGCAACAAAAGAAGAAGGTCTAAACGGAAGACGAGCATGTCTGCCGAGGCGACATGTATGACACGAGTGATCCTTGTTCTTATTACACGTGAAAGAAAAACTCCGAAGTATGTGGCTAAGGGTGGCAGGATTAGGATGACCCAAGCGAGCATGCCAAAGATCCACTCCGGTGGCGGGAGCGATAGGGGCGGCGGAAGTGGTGGAGGTGGCGGAGTGAACCGGGTAGAGCTCGTCGGGGCTGTCACATCGATGGAGCACCATCCGCTTGCGAGCGTCCTTAACAGAAAAACCACATTCGTCAAATTCAACGGTAACTGGATTTTCACGTGTAAGAGAACGAACAGAAACAAGATTTTTAATAAGTTCATGAGAAACTAGAATATTAGACATGGATATAGGAGTGGAGTTAGACGGAAAAATTTGTATGACCAATATGGGTGATGGGAAGGAAAGACCCGTCACCGACGGTGATGCGGTTGGAGGTGTGGACAGGATGGGCGGTGTGGAGGTTACCGGGGTACGCCGCCATGTGAGCGGTGGCGCCACTGTCCATGTACCAGTCGCCGCCGCCGGTGTAGCTGGACGGAGAGGGAGCGTTGTGGAGAGCCGCCAGGAGGGCCGGGTCCCACGGTGCCGGCGGGAGAGGCGGCGCAGCCGTCAGGGGCAGCGGCGGCGGCCCACCGGGCGGTGGCTGCTGGCCGTAGGGCGCCGCGTAGGGCTGCGGCGCAGCGTAGTATGCCTGGTGTGGCTGAGGCCGGGTGCCGATAAGGCCCGGGGCAGGGGCCCGAGGAACCGACATGGAGTAGGCGTGGAGAACGCCGGTCCATGGGTTCTGGCCGGCGTACCACGAAGCCGGCGGAGGGGCCTGCTGCGGCTGGCGGGGCGCTCCTCCCTGAGCACCGGTGCCCCCCTGCTTGCGGCCGCCACGACCCCCCCCCCCCCCCGTTAGCCGGCTGGGACGGCGGGAAGGGGGCGGCCGGTTCGGGCGGGAACCCAGGCGGGAAGACGGGCGCCGCCGGCTATGGCGGCGGCGGGCGTGGCGGTGGCGGGGCCGAACCCCCGCGGGTGCCTGCGACGAGGGCGGTGTGGGTCGCGCGAGTCCGCGCCACCCGCATCCGGCGCTCCTTTAACTTGAGGTACGCGACCACCTTGGCAAAGGTGGGCTTCGAGATGAGGGTGAGGTTGGAGGCGGCGTTCCCGAAGTCCTCGTTGAGGCCGCCGGAGAGGGTGCTGATGAGGAGCTCGTCGCCGATCTTTTCCCCGAGATCACGGAGCTCATCGGCGAGCTTCTTGAGGCGCATGCAAAAATCATTGATGGATGAGTCAAGTTGCTGGCACCCGTAAAACTCACCATAGAGCAGGACCTTGCGTTGCAGCCGATTGTCGGTGAAAAGGCCGTTGAGCTTGGTCCAGACCGCATAGGCGTCGTCCTCATCGTTCACCACAGTGTGGAAGAGGTCACTGGAGATGGTGAGGTAGAACCAGCGGATGATGGTGGCGTCGAGGATCATCCACTCCTCGTCGTTGATCATGAGCGCCGAGTCCACGGTGCCATCCACGTGGCCGTGCAGGAGGTACTCACGGAACACAAGCGAAAAATACCGCTTCCAAGCGAAGTAGGAGGCGGTGGTGTGATCAAGCTTGACCGAAACTCGCTCGTGGATGTTGAGGTCGCGGACGAGAGTGGCATCGGGACCGGCAAACGGGTTGGAAACAGTGGACGAGGAGGAGCTCATGGCGTTTGGCGCGGGTGGAGGGAGACGGGGTGCGGGTGCGGCGAGGGTGGGAGAGGAGGGGAGATGTGCGGAGCGGGTGGGAGGGGAGGGGAGCGGTGCGGCGTGGGTGGAGGTTGGTGGAAGCGGGATCCCGCGGCGGCGGCGGCCTTGGAGATCGGCGGCGGCGGCGGCGAGTAAGGTGGTGGGAGAAGCGGCGGTGACTAGCGGCGGCGGCGGCGACCGGAAGGAGGGTGGCGGCGGCGGCGGCTAGTGACGGTGGCGGAGAGGAGCGGCGGCGGCGGCGCGGAGGCGCGGCGGCGGCGGCGGCTAGGGTTAGGATCGTGCTGCGATAGATACCATATAAAATAGGCTGTGCAATCTCGATGTATTGATCGGTGCACCAGGCACGTATATATAAGTACATAGGTGGGCTATAACCTCAACTATACAAAGGAAACAAGAGGTGGGCCCTACACACAAATATACACGTACACAATATACTCAACAGCCCCAAACTCTTATCAGTAAACAGATTAGTTCTGGATGTGGTAGAGCAATCTGCCAGCCAAAATAGCAATCAAAAAGGTATAGCGACAGACCTTCATCATGAAAATTAATAAATCAACCGAACCCCATAAAAAAATAAACTAAATGGTCTGCTTACCTCGTAGGTGACTCCAGGAATTTATTTTTCTTGATTCCATCATAAGAGCAGATCTGATACACCTTCTTTGTTGCTGCCTAATATAGTTATAGTTAACTGATTCTGTTGCGTGATAGATGCACAGAAAATTGATAGAAGCATCTACTGTTAGCACATCAGTTATTGGTATAAAAGAGTGTTACATTGCTCTTCTTTTAATTTAGATGAACCCATCTGACTGTCCTGACTTTATCACTAAATTTCTCAAGTTTGTATCTAATTAGAATAAATTGCTCACAATTCTGGTACACAACTCAGTATGACAACGTCGAAATCTGAATAATGGACGGGGTCAGTTCTACTTGATATCATAAGCACCAAAAACACTAATTGTGTACCTGGGAGGCAAGGATATGTAGTGGTTGCTGAAGATTGTCTGATGAAAGTGACATCAGCTGGCATCGTCCTCGAGGATGAGAGAGGGAGAGAGAGAGACGGGCTGATGGCACTAGAGAGAGAGAGAGAGAGAGAGAGAGAGAGAGATAGAGAGAGATGGGCTGATGGCACCGACGGGAACAAGCAAGGCCGATTCGCCATGAGCCCATGGCCTGGTGGAATTGGAGTTGCTGCTAGATCTAACACGACGTTGATGATCAGAATGACAGGAGAAAGACAATTGCGTGAGCGAGGGAGGAGATGCCTAGGGGGGGGGGGCGCACGGGGGTTATGTCCATGGAACGCATGGAGTAATTATGTATAAGTTGGGTCACGTGCATGTGTGGGCTGTGATGGGCTTTTTTTTACACAATCAAATCGTGTGAGGGATGGTTAGCTATTATATTAGATCTTGACAGGTTTAAGATCTCATGGTATCTGAATTTTTTTTCTTGGGAGTCTGTAATTAGTATAGGTATATAGATTCGGTCCCACCAGATGAACGGCTCGTAAAATCTAATTAACGTGGTAATTTCTTGGGAGTCTGTAATTAGTATAGGTATATAGATATAGAAGTATAGATGGTAGATAGATAGATAGATGTATGTGGTGATGTTAAGATTTGTTGCGATGTCCGTTTGGTATTAGGCCCGGATATTCGGCACACCTTCATCAAGGGATAGGAGTAGCAACATGTGTTGTCTAGAAGGTGGCTTCAGGCTGACTGACGTATTACTTTGTTGGGTCTTTGAGAATAATTAATAATATGGCTGCATGCATCGTCCAGATGTAGGGGCCGGGGTTTATCCTCCTTTAAGAAAAATATATGTGGTCGTCTCGGAATTTTTCGCTGTTCTATTATGGATTTGATTTCAATAAAGATCTCTTTCATGAGCTGGTTTAGCAAGGAATCTTGTTTTTGTTGCAGTCTGTTACATTAGAACGGCCCACACCTATGAGCACAGCTATGCGTGCCAGACGCCCAACAAATACTATGCATCCCCACCCCGCGCATGTGGCACGAAGCAAATGTGCCCACACGTCGTGGCCCAGCTACGTTAGTTACCCGCGGGATGACGCTTTAGTTACCCCGGGGATGGCAACTTTAGTTATCCGGGATGACAAATGTAGTTGTAAAAGCATGGCAACTCTCTCTGTTTTGGTTAACTATAGTTGTCATGTCTAATTTATGGTAGTTGTTGTGTGTAATCAAACCATAGTTGCTGTGTGTGATTAACTACTTGCCACATGTGGTCAAACAATAGTTAACATGTGTGTTTACCTGATTGCCACGTACGCACAACTGCAGTTGCCATCTACAAACGAATCATAGTTGCCATGTGTGTTTACCTAGTTGCCACATACGCACAACTGCAGTTGCCATCTATCACCGTACGAGCATCGTGTGGACGAAGAGCAGTTCACCCACACGCGCATGGACTGGGTGGTGAATGTGTGGGCGGGAACTGGTTCGCCCACATGGCGCAGCTAGCAACCCCGCGCTATGGGTCGTATGGGCCAGCGCTCTAACACCCACACAACAGCTACGCCTACGTGGCACTGAAATTCCAACAGATTCCTTTAAGATTCGTGCAAAACATAACAGAAGGAGATCAACACATGTGGGTGAAGTGCAGACATGCCACACAGGTGGGAGTTATCATTTTTCTTTTTGTTTTGAAACGGATATCCGTGCAACTGTAAATTTGACCCAAATTATATGGACTGCTGCAATCTGTTGTGGACTTATGGTTCACCCCTGTTTGGCGACTCTTATGGTGCACGTTGGCTAGTTTCTTGGTCATCACCTTGTATTTGTTGCCAGATGAATTTTGAGTTTTCAACCCACTCCAGTTTACAATTGTAATTATGTGTAAATAAGTATTTGTTTTCTTATTTATTTTCATGGTAAACTCGATTGGTCTCATTTTCGCCATCGTAGAAGAGATAAGTTTTAGGTGCCACAAAAAAATATGCTCAGATCCTTCCGTTTTTTGCATTTACTCGGTGTTGACATTCAAAAGTGGCATAAACCTAAATGTGGCTCAAAAGAGTGCTCGGCGTACTGATCGGCCGGTTACACACCCAAGACCACCAGAGAAGGAGAAGTGTTCTCCATGAAAAATCTTCATCTCATCAAGGCGAATGATTTTGATATTTGAATCACCTCAATCCAATGTCGTATTCAAAATTTACACCCAAAGCAATGCATCCCTGCCACTAATTAAAAGTTTTAGCTGGCACCAAACACCCATATAGCAACATCAACAGATTTGGAAGCCTGACTGTCCAGCAAAAGTGCACTATCTCTAGCAGAGGAGTGGATGTTGATACAAGGCATGTCGTCTTTTTCATTTGGTCGTTTGGTTTGCACGGCTTAAGATGGTTAAGCAGCAGCAGTAGCAGCAGGTGAGGCTTTCATGTTGGAGGAGGTGCGCATGTTGAAAATGTGATGGTCCTATGAGAAACAGGTGACGACAGACATTGGCAGTGCTCCTGGTGCTGAAAATTGTATGTCTGCCTGTGGAGGAATTTCAGTTTCAGATTCGGTGGTATGAAACAGATTTTGATTGCTTCGAATAATGTACTAGGTTTTCATCTTCAGATTGTAATCAAACAGCTTGGTTGAACTTTGACCTCTATCTTGTTTAGATACTTGTAATATGAATTTATTATCAGCTTCAACACTTACAGGGCTTAGGAGAAGCTAGGATACTCAAGTTTGTGAGCATTTATGTCTAATTTTAGTTTTGTTACTTATTTGAGACATTGTTCCGTGTAGATGCTTGTTAAACCGTAAAATTGAGTTCCTGGAATAATATTGACAGCTGAGATGGGAGCTGCTGGTATCACTTGCACTCCAGGTTGCTGTTGTTTGTTGTGATATTTGCTAAGCGGTGGCGTTCAGAATTATCTGACATTTTCAGACTCCTTGTTGGGGAGCAAGTTGCAAAAGTAGATAGCTGAGTAATAAAAAGAGCTTACTGATCACTAATATGTGCTATGCTTGTACCATTGTCATGTTTAGGAGATGAAGGCCACGGAAGGAAAGCTTGTTTTTGGCGTGACAGGTGGAGAGAGGTTTGGCTGCTGAGGTGACGAAGAAACTGAAGATTTAGAACAATTAGTAGCTACTGGTCGTCAACCCGTGCATTCGCACGGGCTAGTTTAGTAACCTACAATGGGATCAAGTTTTGAGACTACATTTCATTTACTGGGAGTAAGGAAAAACAAATTATTTAATCACCTCTAATCTTGGTATATGATGCCATGAACACATTGAAAATAAAATTTGCTAATTTTTCATTCACTAGACATCTATTCCGACCAGTTGCTAGAGTAATTAAGAAGTTTACTTTAGATATAAGATGAAAGTGCATCACATAATCAACATGAGAAACAATTAGACCTTTAAGAAAACATTAGGAATAGATGCCCGCATTAGAGAGCATTTTTATTACTTTTTTTTTGTTCCAAAATTTTCTAATGAAAAGACGGAAGCCTAGTCTCCAACTGATATAATAAAATCATGCATAGTGAAAATAGTCATGTGGTTGAGCTTTTGTACATGTTTCCACGGTTGCACTTTTTGCATCTCCTTTGGTTGCATCATATCATAATAATTTGGAATGAATTGACACAAAAATAAATTATGAATCCACACTGTATTTACAGAAATACTGATACATTACTTACCGATAATTGTATCTATCAAACAAAACAAACGGACATACATGTCTCATATCCCTTACTACCACCCTATATACGTGGTTCCTACAAATTACCATGCATATTATTGCTAAAGTTGTAGTTTGTTGAGTTCTTATTTTTGTAAACTCGAAATGCCTACTTCAACTTTGGTCGGGTGTCTGAGAACTCGACCAAGTTAATGATTTTCATGTCCATTTGACCGAGTTGTTTGTGGAGAACAGAACTCGTCAGTTGTTTCTAGGCTTTGTCGAGTACATTAGAAACTCGACAAATTCGGCGATTCCCAGTAGTGACGTAGCATTAACAAAAAAATGAAACTGTAGAATCAAGTAAATATATTCCTCAATGCATATTATTCTTACGTACATTTTTAATTTTGTTGCTTCCATTAAGATTGACCTTATAACTTGGTACCCTAGAATTTGGTTGCATCGAGTTGGGGTACCCGAGGTGTATTGGCTTGGACTGCCATTGAGTTATTTTCATACGTACACATAGGTTTGGGTTACTGGGAAAATAATCTGATTATTCTGCAAAATCTTGAATAAAACATGTCAACTCTATAAATCAAGCATGCATTCATCATATTTTTAACCTAGATTAACTTACAAAAGTAATAGTGCATGGACATGATGTTACGACCAATTGTTACTTGTTAGCAATGCAAAATCCAATGCCCTGACAATCAGAAACAATTGGAGATAAGATACGCAACTCCAACCTTTGATGCATTAGGAAATGTAAAGTTTAGAAATACGGTGATCTGATGAGATATATGATTCATGCAGGGGCTTATTTTGCATGGCGTAGTTGCCATGGTTCTATTCTCGTTCAGTCTGGGGCATTCAGAAAATGTTAAATAGAATTCCTGAAATTTCGTGATCTGGTGGCTTTTGTGGATAAGGTCATAAAGTTCCGCGTACATGCAAAGTCTATTGGATGGAACATGAGCATTTTATGTCTTGTAAATAATAACCTGTGCCCAACAATGATGCTAGTTCGGGAAACAATTGACTGGCAGTCCTTCACAAAAATGACAGAAAACATAGAGACCATACTTGATAAAAATTAGAATGCATGGAGATAGTTGAATCAATTGCATATTATGCTTTGGAACCTGAAAAAAGAAGAAGAATCGGTTGTAAGTCTCATAAAACCCATCAAATCAGGCCCAACATAGAACCTATGAAACAAAATGCACATATAGGATAGAACGCCAAAATTAAAGTCCATGTATAAGATGGCACAAAAACGGACTGGATTGAAAGACAACATTTTCTTTACTCGTACCATGGGCATCAGTGGTTCTTGGATGGACAACTTCATGTGCTGGATTGAATAATTGTGGATTTAGAGGTCTTTACGATCAAGGGAGACACCGATCTTGTCGATAAAATTGGATGTTTTACGCTAAGTGTTAGAGTTGAGGGACAGAGGAGAGAATCAATGGAGATTGGTGGTAGAAGACAAAGTGTCATGATACGGTATAAAATATGAAAATATGCAACAACAAAAAAAAGAAAGCTGAAATCTGTGATAAAAATATGAAACTTTTTTCATTGAGAGAATCTCCATGCTCCAAACAAATCGCATAGCTTGACTGATTTGAGAGGGTATAATTTATGTGCGCTTTTTTGGCCACCACGGACTAACACATGTGAGTTCTTTGTCTTGCGTAGTCAATTAGTTACTGAACCACCGTCTTCCGTTCATGAATGCTACCTGCAGACAAATAGCATACAGAGGTGCATGCTAAAAATGCATTGTTATTAAATAAGAACAATATTATACTACCTCAGATCAAAAGATTCTTCACACGCTTAATCCATCACCAGACCAGTTGCTTAATGACGAGCTTATCACCTTGTCCTTGGCCGTGACGGTGCCGCAGCCAAGAAGAGATTCCCATATGCACCCTGGCTGGATTGGCTAAACAATGCTGCCATTCACAAACCGCACGGAGAGATAACACATAGTATTTACCTGATCAAATGGCTGGGCAGGGTGATGCTTAAAAGATTATTCACTGCATAGTGGATGGTCCTGCATTGCACTTCATCGCCCAATTTTGTATAACTTGTACAGGCAACCAATTACATAATCAGTCCATGATGTTCATCACCAGCATGCAAACCTCATTTTTCTCTTTGCCGCTGGATCAAACTCGATGCAGTCTCTTCATCAGAAATTTTTGGAAGAGAATAATCATAAGAAAGTACCTGTATGATGATGAGTATGTGCATGAAAATAGATATAAATATGTTCAGTTGACTACTTGTACGTGCTAAGATTCATACTTGTATGACTGAATAGAAAAGAAAGGTGAGTCTATGCACGGACAGAAAAATGGAGATATGCATGCACATGTTTTTTGACATGTCGTACGTACCCATACCTCATGTACTAAGACTTGATTATATCTGGGAATCTATGCATGCTACAGTATATTGTTTCTTGATTGCAATTTTTCACATCCATAAACTGGATTTTTTTATTTGCCATCCATAAGAAATCTGAATATTAGAAATTCCTTTTTGGGTGAGATCATAAGTAGCGCCCATGGGTATTTGAATCTCAGCGCTCAAAATTACTAACAAATGAGTATTCACTTACCAGATTTACAGATTTATCCATGGCCTCGATCCGTTTGCTTCTAGGTGTGTTACTAATCAACTTTGTTCGCGTTCTACACAGCTCTGGAAAAAGCATATGAATATCAGGTTTGTACAGAACTAAAAACGCACTCCTTACATAGATAAAAGAGAATTTAGATCCAACATGCGACACTAACAGAAACTATATGAATAGCCCCTGTAGAAGGACAAGATATGGGCTGTGCAATCTCGATGTATTAATCGGTGCACCAGGCACGTATATATAAGTACATAGGTGGACCACAACCTCAACTATACAAAGGAAACAGGAGGTGGGCTCTACACACAAATATACACGTACACAATATACTCAACACCCCCCCCCCCCCCGCAGTCGAAGCAGGGCCAGTGACGTAGAGACTGGAACGGAAGTCCTCAAAGGTAGAGGTCGGCAGTCCCTTCGTCATCACATCGTCAAACTGCTGAGTGGTCGGCACATGGAGAACCCACATACGTCCAAGAGCCACCTGCTCGCGCACAAAGTGAATATCCAGCTCGATGTGTTTAGTCCGGCAATGATGAACGGGGTTGGCGGAGAGGTACACCGCAGAGACGTTGTCACAATAGACAACCGTAGCCTGGGAGACGTCGTGATGCAGCTCCTGAAGTAACTGTCGTAGCCAGGTGCACTCGGCGACAGCGTTGGCCACAACTCGGTACTCAGCCTCCGCGCTAGAGCGCGAGACCGTGGGTTGTCGCTTGGACGACCACGAGACAAGGGAAGGACCGAGGTAGACGCAGTAGCCAGAGGTGGACCGACGAGTATCCGGGCAGCCAGCCCAGTCAGCATCAGAGTAGGCCACCATCTCCAGAGAAGTAGACGCCGTGAGTGTCAATCCGAGGGTCATCGTGCCGCGGATGTAGCAAAGGATCCGCTTCACGAGAGTCCAATGAGAGTCACGAGGGGCGTGCATGTGGAGACACACCTGCTGTACAGCATACTGAAGATCCGGTCTGGTGAGAGTCAAGTACTGTAGAGCGCCGACAATAGACCGGTAGAAAGGAGCATCCGACGCAGGCGAGCCCTCCAGAGCAGAGACCTTGGCCTTCATGTCAACAGGAGTAGCAACGGGATGACAGTTGAGCATGCCAGCACGCTCAAGAAGCTCATGTGCATACTTCTGCTGATGAAGAAAGTAGCCATCCGGACGACGAACGACCTCGATGCCAAGGAAATAATATAGAGCACCCAGGTCCTTGATAGCAAACTCGTCACGCAGCCGGAGAGTAATCTGCTGAAGAATGGCTGCGGAGGAGGCTGTCAGGATAATGTCATCGACGTAAAGCAGCAAGTATGCAGTCGTGTCACCATGGCGATAGACAAACAGTGAGGCGTCCGAGCGAGTGACGCTGAAGCCCAATGTCTGAAGAAACCCGGCGATCCGCTGGTACCAGGCGCGGGGTGCCTGCTTGAGCCCGTAAAGAGAGCGGGACAGCAGACACACATGGCCGGGAAGTGAGGCATCGACGAAACCGGTGGGTTGCTCACAATACACCTGCTCCTCAAGATGGCCGTGGAGGAAGGCGTTGGAGACATCCATCTGGTGAACAGGCCAGCCGCGAGAGACGACAAGCTGGAGGACGGTGCGGTCGTGCCCGGTTTGACAACCGGGGCAAACGTCTCAGTGAAGTCCACTCCAGCTCGCTGGCGGAAACCGCGGACCACCCAGCGAGCCTTGTAGCGCTCGAGAGTACCATCCGAGCGGGTCTTATGGAGAAAGATCCACTTGCCGGTGATGACGTTGGCGCGAGGAGGCCGGGGAACCAGAGTCCAGGTGCGGTTCCATTGAAGAGCATCGAACTCTTCCTGCATCGCCGCAAGCCAGTGAGGATCACGGAGGGCGGCGCGAGCGGATGCGGGAACAGGCGACGGCTCCGCAGCGGAGGCGGCGAAGACGTACTCGTCGCTCTTGTACCGGAGGCTCGGATGATGAACGCCGGTACGAGCGCGGGTGACTAGGCCGGGCGGCATCGCTGGAGCCATCGGCGAGGCGGCCGGCGAAGCGGCTGGCGTCGTGGCCGGCATCGGGGCCGGCGAGGGGGCCGGCGTTAGGGCCGGCGAGGGAGCCGGCGAGGGGGCCGGCGTCAGGGCCGGCGAGGGAGCCGGCGTCGGAGCCGGCGAGGGGGCCGGCGTCGAGGCCGCGGAGGAGGCGGCCGAGCCTGTAGCGCCCGATCCCGCGGCGCCCGAGTCGGGGGCGGCGGGTGAAGGTGTGGCGCCGGCTGCGCCGTCAGAGCCGGCCGAGGAGGCCGAGGGGGCGGGCGCTGGCAGGAGGGCGCGGGGACCGCCAAAGCCCGGAGGCGGTCCACGGGCCAGATGGGACCGTGCACCTGACGAGGTTGTCGAAGGGCCGCCGGTGGCCGGCGGTGACGAGACGATGAGGGGTACCTGCTGCTGAAACGGAAACACCATCTCATCAAATTATACGTGTCGGGAGGTGAAAACACGATGGGAGACGGGATCATAGCAGTGATAGCCCTTGGTGTTAGGTGGGTAGCCGAGAAAGATGCAGGTGACGGAGCGGGGTGCGAGCTTATGAGGCGCAGTCGCAGCGATGCTAGGGTAGCAAAGGCAGCCGAAAATGCGAAGCCCATCATAAGAGGGAGGCGCACCGAAAAGAAGATGATGAGGTGCAAAGTTCCCGCGAGTACGACATGGACGGATGTTGATGAGGAGAGAAGCGGTGGCGAGAGTGTCAGGCCAAAGCGCGGCGGCACATTGGCATGAAAGAGTCCTAACGCAGTCATTAAGAGTGCGAAGGATGCGCTCAGCACGACCATTCTGCTGCGAGGTGTACGGGCAAGTGAGACGAAAAATCGTGCCATGTGTGGTGAGAAGGTTACGAACAGTGATGTTGTCAAACTCCTTCCCGTTATCTGTCTGCAATGCAAGAATGGGACGACCAAACTGCGTGAGAACATAAAAATAGAAAGCGGCGAGAGTGGATGCAACATCCGACTTGCGGCACAACGGGAAGGTCCACACATAATGCGAAAAATCGTCAAGTATGACAAGATAATAAAGAAAGCCCGTATTACTTGCAACAGGAGATGTCCAAACATCACTATGAATTAACTCGAGCGGGTACGATGCAACAAAAGAAGAAGGTCTAAACGGAAGACGAGCATGTCTGCCGAGGCGACATGTATGACACGAGTGATCCTTGTTCTTATTACACGTGAAAGAAAAACTCCGAAGTATGTGGCTAAGGGTGGCAGGATTAGGATGACCCAAGCGAGCATGCCAAAGATCCACTCCGGTGGCGGGAGCGATAGGGGCGGCGGAAGTGGTGGAGGTGGCGGAGTGAACCGGGTAGAGCTCGTCGGGGCTGTCACATCGATGGAGCACCATCCGCTTGCGAGCGTCCTTAACAGAAAAACCACATTCGTCAAATTCAACGGTAACTGGATTTTCACGTGTAAGAGAACGAACAGAAACAAGATTTTTAATAAGTTCATGAGAAACTAGAATATTAGACATGGATATAGGAGTGGAGTTAGACGGAAAAATTTGTATGACCAATATGGGTGATGGGAAGGAAAGACCCGTCACCGACGGTGATGCGGTTGGAGGTGTGGACAGGATGGGCGGTGTGGAGGTTACCGGGGTACGCCGCCATGTGAGCGGTGGCGCCACTGTCCATGTACCAGTCGCCGCCGCCGGTGTAGCTGGACGAAGAGGGAGCGTTGTGGAGAGCCGCCAGGAGGGCCGGGTCCCACGGTGCCGGCGGGAGAGGCGGCGCAGCCGTCAGGGGCAGCGGCGGCGGCCCACCGGGCGGTGGCTGCTGGCCGTAGGGCGCCGCGTAGGGCTGCGGCGCAGCGTAGTACGCCTGGTGTGGCTGAGGCCGGGTGCCGATAAGGCCCGGGGCAGGGGCCCGAGGAACCGACATGGAGTAGGCGTGGAGAACGCCGGTCCATGGGTTCTGGCCGGCGTACCACGAAGCCGGCGGAGGGGCCTGCTGCGGCTGGCGGGGCGCTCCTCCCTGAGCACCGGTGCCCCCCTGCTTGCGGCCGCCACGACCCCCCCCCCCCCCCCGTTAGCCGGCTGGGACGGCGGGAAGGGGGCGGCCGGTTCGGGCGGGAACCCAGGCGGGAAGACGGGCGCCGCCGGCTATGGCGGCGGCGGGCGTGGCGGTGGCGGGGCCGAACCCCCGCGGGTGCCTGCGACGAGGGCGGTGTGGGTCACGCGAGTCCGCGCCACCCGCATCCGGCGCTCCTTTAACTTGAGGTACGCGACCACCTTGGCAAAGGTGGGCTTCGAGATGAGGGTGAGGTTGGAGGCGGCGTTCCCGAAGTCCTCGTTGAGGCCGCCGGAGAGGGTGCTGATGAGGAGCTCGTCGCCGATCTTTTCCCCGAGATCACGGAGCTCATCGGCGAGCTTCTTGAGGCGCATGCAAAAATCATTGATGGATGAGTCAAGTTGCTGGCACCCGTAAAACTCACCATAGAGCAGGACCTTGCGTTGCAGCCGATTGTCGGTGAAAAGGCCGTTGAGCTTGGTCCAGACCGCATAGGCGTCGTCCTCATCGTTCACCACAGTGTGGAAGAGGTCACTGGAGATGGTGAGGTAGAACCAGCGGATGATGGTGGCGTCGAGGATCATCCACTCCTCGTCGTTGATCATGAGCGCCGAGTCCACGGTGCCATCCACGTGGCCGTGCAGGAGGTACTCACGGAACACAAGCGAAAAATACCGCTTCCAAGCGAAGTAGGAGGCGGTGGTGTGATCAAGCTTGACCGAAACTCGCTCGTGGATGTTGAGGTCGCGGACGAGAGTGGCATCGGGACCGGCAAACGGGTTGGAAACAGTGGACGAGGAGGAGCTCATGGCGTTTGGCGCGGGTGGAGGGAGACGGGGTGCGGGTGCGGCGAGGGTGGGAGAGGAGGGGAGATGTGCGGAGCGGGTGGGAGGGGAGGGGAGCGGTGCGGCGTGGGTGGAGGTTGGTGGAAGCGGGATCCCGCGGCGGCGGCGGCCTTGGAGATCGGCGGCGGCGGCGGCGAGTAAGGTGGTGGGAGAAGCAGCGGTGACTAGCGGCGGCGGCGGCGACCGGAAGGAGGGTGGCGGCGGCGGCGGCTAGTGACGGTGGCGGAGAGGAGCGGCGGCGGCGGCGCGGAGGCGCGGCGGCGGCGGCGGCTAGGGTTAGGATCGTGCTGCGATAGATACCATATAAAATAGGCTGTGCAATCTCGATGTATTGATCGGTGCACCAGGCACGTATATATAAGTACATAGGTGGGCTATAACCTCAACTATACAAAGGAAACAAGAGGTGGGCCCTACACACAAATATACACGTACACAATATACTCAACAGCCCCAAACTCTTATCAGTAAACAGATTAGTTCTGGATGTGGTAGAGCAATCTGCCAGCCAAAATAGCAATCAAAAAGGTATAGCGACAGACCTTCATCATGAAAATTAATAAATCAACCGAACCCCATAAAAAAATAAACTAAATGGTCTGCTTACCTCGTAGGTGACTCCAGGAATTTATTTTTCTTGATTCCATCATAAGAGCAGATCTGATACACCTTCTTTGTTGCTGCCTAATATAGTTATAGTTAACTGATTCTGTTGCGTGATAGATGCACAGAAAATTGATAGAAGCATCTACTGTTAGCACATCAGTTATTGGTATAAAAGAGTGTTACATTGCTCTTCTTTTAATTTAGATGAACCCATCTGACTGTCCTGACTTTATCACTAAATTTCTCGAGTTTGTATCTAATTAGAATAAATTGCTCACAATTCTGGTACACAACTCAGTATGACAACGTCGAAATCTGAATAATGGACGGGGTCAGTTCTACTTGATATCATAAGCACCAAAAACACTAATTGTGTACCTGGGAGGCAAGGATATGTAGTGGTTGCTGAAGATTGTCTGATGAAAGTGACATCAGCTGGCATCGTCCTCGAGGATGAGAGAGGGAGAGAGAGAGACGGGCTGATGGCACTAGAGAGAGAGAGAGAGAGAGAGAGAGAGAGAGATAGAGAGAGATGGGCTGATGGCACCGACGGGAACAAGCAAGGCCGATTCGCCATGAGCCCATGGCCTGGTGGAATTGGAGTTGCTGCTAGATCTAACACGACGTTGATGATCAGAATGACAGGAGAAAGACAATTGCGTGAGCGAGGGAGGAGATGCCTAGGGGGGGGGGGGCGCACGGGGGTTATGTCCATGGAACGCATGGAGTAATTATGTATAAGTTGGGTCACGTGCATGTGTGGGCTGTGATGGGCTTTTTTTTACACAATCAAATCGTGTGAGGGATGGTTAGCTATTATATTAGATCTTGACAGGTTTAAGATCTCATGGTATCTGAATTTTTTTCTTGGGAGTCTGTAATTAGTATAGGTATATAGATTCGGTCCCACCAGGTGAACGGCTCGTAAAATCTAATTAACGTGGTAATTTCTTGGGAGTCTGTAATTAGTATAGGTATATAGATATAGAAGTATAGATGGTAGATAGATAGATAGATGTATGTGGTGATGTTAAGATTTGTTGCGATGTCCGTTTGGTATTAGGCCCGGATATTCGGCACACCTTCATCAAGGGATAGGAGTAGCAACATGTGTTGTCTAGAAGGTGGCTTCAGGCTGACTGACGTATTACTTTGTTGGGTCTTTGAGAATAATTAATAATATGGCTGCATGCATCGTCCAGATGTAGAGGCCGGGGTTTATCCTCCTTTAAGAAAAATATATGTGGTCGTCTCGGAATTTTTCGCTGTTCTATTATGGATTTGATTTCAATAAAGATCTCTTTCATGAGCTGGTTTAGCAAGGAATCTTGTTTTTGTTGCAGTCTGTTACATTAGAACGGCCCACACCTATGAGCACAGCTATGCGTGCCAGACGCCCAACAAATACTATGCATCCCCACCCCGCGCATGTGGCACGAAGCAAATGTGCCCACACGTCGTGGCCCAGCTACGTTAGTTACCCGCGGGATGACGCTTTAGTTACCCCGGGGATGGCAACTTTAGTTATCCGGGATGACAAATGTAGTTGTAAAAGCATGGCAACTCTCTCTGTTTTGGTTAACTATAGTTGCCATGTCTAATTTATGGTAGTTGTTGTGTGTAATCAAACCATAGTTGCTGTGTGTGATTAACTACTTGCCACATGTGGTCAAACAGTAGTTAACATGTGTGTTTACCTGATTGCCACGTACGCACAACTGCAGTTGCCATCTACAAACGAATCATAGTTGCCATGTGTGTTTACCTAGTTGCCACATACGCACAACTGCAGTTGCCATCTATCACCGTACGAGCATCGTGTGGACGAAGAGCAGTTCACCCACGCGCGCATGGACTGGGTGGTGAATGTGTGGGCGGGAACTGGTTCGCCCACATGGCGCAGCTAGCAACCCCGCGCTATGGGTCGTATGGGCCAGCGCTCTAACACCCACACAACAGCTACGCCTACGTGGCACTGAAATTCCAACAGATTCCTTTAAGATTCGTGCAAAACATAACAGAAGGAGATCAACACATGTGGGTGAAGTGCAGACATGCCACACAGGTGGGAGTTATCATTTTTCTTTTTGTTTTGAAACGGATATCCGTGCAACTGTAAATTTGACCCAAATTATATGGACTGCTGCAATCTGTTGTGGACTTATGGTTCACCCCTGTTTGGCGACTCTTATGGTGCACGTTGGCTAGTTTCTTGGTCATCACCTTGTATTTGTTGCCAGATGAATTTTGAGTTTTCAACCCACTCCAGTTTACAATTGTAATTATGTGTAAATAAGTATTTGTTTTCTTATTTATTTTCATGGTAAACTCGATTGGTCTCATTTTCGCCATCGTAGAAGAGATAAGTTTTAGGTGCCACAAAAAAATATGCTCAGATCCTTCCGTTTTTTGCATTTACTCGGTGTTGACATTCAAAAGTGGCATAAACCTAAATGTGGCTCAAAAGAGTGCTCGGCGTACTGATCGGCCGGTTACACACCCAAGACCACCAGAGAAGGAGAAGTGTTCTCCATGAAAAATCTTCATCTCATCAAGGCGAATGATTTTGATATTTGAATCACCTCAATCCAATGTCGTATTCAAAATTTACACCCAAAGCAATGCATCCCTGCCACTAATTAAAAGTTTTAGCTGGCACCAAACACCCATATAGCAACATCAACAGATTTGGAAGCCTGACTGTCCAGCAAAAGTGCACTATCTCTAGCAGAGGAGTGGATGTTGATACAAGGCATGTCGTCTTTTTCATTTGGTCGTTTGGTTTGCACGGCTTAAGATGGTTAAGCAGCAGCAGTAGCAGCAGGTGAGGCTTTCATGTTGGAGGAGGTGCGCATGTTGAAAATGTGATGGTCCTATGAGAAACAGGTGACGACAGACATTGGCAGTGCTCCTGGTGCTGAAAATTGTATGTCTGCCTGTGGAGGAATTTCAGTTTCAGATTCGGTGGTATGAAACAGATTTTGATTGCTTCGAATAATGTACTAGGTTTTCATCTTCAGATTGTAATCAAACAGCTTGGTTGAACTTTGACCTCTATCTTGTTTAGATACTTGTAATATGAATTTATTATCAGCTTCAACACTTACAGGGCTTAGGAGAAGCTAGGATACTCAAGTTTGTGAGCATTTATGTCTAATTTTAGTTTTGTTACTTATTTGAGACATTGTTCCGTGTAGATGCTTGTTAAACCGTAAAATTGAGTTCCTGGAATAATATTGACAGCTGAGATGGGAGCTGCTGGTATCACTTGCACTCCAGGTTGCTGTTGTTTGTTGTGATATTTGCTAAGCGGTGGCGTTCAGAATTATCTGACATTTTCAGACTCCTTGTTGGGGAGCAAGTTGCAAAAGTAGATAGCTGAGTAATAAAAAGAGCTTACTGATCACTAATATGTGCTATGCTTGTACCATTGTCATGTTTAGGAGATGAAGGCCACGGAAGGAAAGCTTGTTTTTGGCGTGACAGGTGGAGAGAGGTTTGGCTGCTGAGGTGACGAAGAAACTGAAGATTTAGAACAATTAGTAGCTACTGGTCGTCAACCCGTGCATTCGCACGGGCTAGTTTAGTAACCTACAATGGGATCAAGTTTTGAGACTACATTTCATTTACTGGGAGTAAGGAAAAACAAATTATTTAATCACCTCTAATCTTGGTATATGATGCCATGAACACATTGAAAATAAAATTTGCTAATTTTTCATTCACTAGACATCTATTCCGACCAGTTGCTAGAGTAATTAAGAAGTTTACTTTAGATATAAGATGAAAGTGCATCACATAATCAACATGAGAAACAATTAGACCTTTAAAAAAACATTAGGAATAGATGCCCGCATTAGAGAGCATTTTTATTACTTTTTTTTGTTCCAAAATTTTCTAATGAAAAGACGGAAGCCTAGTCTCCAACTGATATAATAAAATCATGCATAGTGAAAATAGTCATGTGGTTGAGCTTTTGTACATGTTTCCACGGTTGCACTTTTTGCATCTCCTTTGGTTGCATCATATCATAATAATTTGGAATGAATTGACACAAAAATAAATTATGAACCCACACTGTATTTACAGAAATACTGATACATTACTTACCGATAATTGTATCTATCAAACAAAACAAACCGACATACATGTCTCATATCCCTTACTACCACCCTATATACATGGTTCCTACAAATTACCATGCATATTATTGCTAAAGTTGTAGTTTGTTGAGTTCTTATTTTTGTAAACTCGACAATGCCTACTTCAACTTTGGTCGGGTGTCTGAGAACTCGGCCAAGTTAATGATTTTCATGTCCATTTGACCGAGTTGTTTGTCGAGAACAGAACTTGTCAGTTGTTTCTAGGCGCCCAGTAGTGACGTAGCATTAACAAAAAAATGAAACTGTAAAATCAAGTAAATATATTCCTCAATGCATATTATTCATACGTACATTTTTAATTTTGTTGCTTCCATTAAGATTGACCTTATAACTTGGTACCCTAGAATTTGGTTGCATCGAGTTGGGGTACCCGAGGTGTATTGGCTTGGACTGCCATTGAGTTATTTTCATACGTACACATAGGTTTGGGTTACTGGGAAAATAATCTGATTATTCTGCAAAATCTTGAATAAAACATGTCAACTCTATAAATCAAGCATGCATTCATCATATTTTTAACCTAGATTAACTTACAAAAGTAATAGTGCATGGACATGATGTTACGACCAATTGTTACTTGTTAGCAATGCAAAATCCAATGCCCTGACAATCAGAAACAATTGGAGATAAGATACGCAACTCCAACCTTTGATGCATTAGGAAATGTAAAGTTTAGAAATACGGTGATCTGATGAGATATATGATTCATGCAGGGGCTTATTTTGCATGGCGTAGTTGCCATGGTTCTATTCTCGTTCAGTCTGGGGCATTCAGAAAATGTTAAATAGAATTCCTGAAATTTCGTGATCTGGTGGCTTTTGTGGATAAGGTCATAAAGTTCCGTGTACATGCAAAGTCTATTGGATGGAACATGAGCATTTTATGTCTTGTAAATAATAACCTGTGCCCAACAATGATGCTAGTTCAGGAAACAATTGACTGGCAGTCCTTCACAAAAATGACAGAAAACATAGAGAACATACTTGATAAAAATTAGAATGCATGGAGATAGTTGAATCAATTGCATATTATGCTTTGGAACCTGAAAAAAGAAGAAGAATCGGTTGTAAGTCTCATAAAACCCATCAAATCAGGCCCAACATAGAACCTATGAAACAAAATGCACATATAGGATAGAACGCCAAAATTAAAGTCCATGTATAAGATGGCACAAAAACGGACTGGATTGAAAGACAACATTTTCTTTACTCGTACCATGGGCATCAGTGGTTCTTGGATGGACAACTTCATGTGCTGGATTGAATAATTGTGGATTTAGAGGTCTTTACGATCAAGGGAGACACCGATCTTGTCGATAAAATTGGATGTTTTACGCTAAGTGTTAGAGTTGAGGGACAGAGGAGAGAATCAATGGAGATTGGTGGTAGAAGACAAAGTGTCATGATACGGTATAAAATATGAAAATATGCAACAACAAAAAAAAGAAAGCTGAAATCTGTGATAAAAATATGAAACTTTTTTCATTGAGAGAATCTCCATGCTCCAAACAAATCGCATAGCTTGACTGATTTGAGAGGGTATAATTTATGTGCGCTTTTTTGGCCACCACGGACTAACACATGTGAGTTCTTTGTCTTGCGTAGTCAATTAGTTACTGAACCACCGTCTTCCATTCATGAATGCTACCTGCAGACAAATAGCATACAGAGGTGCATGCTAAAAATGCATTGTTATTAAATAAGAACAATATTATACTACCTCAGATCAAAAGATTCTTCACACGCTTAATCCATCACCAGACCAGTTGCTTAATGACGAGCTTATCACCTTGTCCTTGGCCGTGACGGTGCCGCAGCCAAGAAGAGATTCCCATATGCACCCTGGCTGGATTGGCTAAACAATGCTGCCATTCACAAACCGCACGGAGAGATAACACATAGTATTTACCTGATCAAATGGCTGGGCAGGGTGATGCTTAAAAGATTATTCACTGCATAGTGGATGGTCCTGCATTGCACTTCATCGCCCAATTTTGTATAACTTGTACAGGCAACCAATTACATAATCAGTCCATGATGTTCATCACCAGCATGCAAACCTCATTTTTCTCTTTGCCGCTGGATCAAACTCGATGCAGTCTCTTCATCAGAAATTTTTGGAAGAGAATAATCATAAGAAAGTACCTGTATGATGATGAGTATGTGCATGAAAATAGATATAAATATGTTCAGTTGACTACTTGTACGTGCTAAGATTCATACTTGTATGACTGAATAGAAAAGAAATGTGAGTCTATGCACGGACAGAAAAATGGAGATATGCATGCACATGTTTTTTGACATGTCGTACGTACCCATACCTCATGTACTAAGACTTGATTATATCTGGGAATCTATGCATGCTACAGTATATTGTTTCTTGATTGCAATTTTTCACATCCATAAACTGGATTTTTTTATTTGCCATCCATAAGAAATCTGAATATTAGAAATTCCTTTTTGGGTGAGATCATAAGTAGCGCCCATGGGTATTTGAATCTCAGCGCTCAAAATTACTAACAAATGAGTATTCACTTACCAGATTTACAGATTTATCCATGGCCTCGATCCGTTTGCTTCTAGGTGTGTTACTAATCAACTTTGTTCGCGTTCTACACAGCTCTAGAAAAAGCATATGAATATTAGGTTTGTACAGAACTAAAAACGCACTCCTTACATAGATAAAAGAGAATTTAGATCCAACATGCGACACTAACAGAAACTATATGAATAGCCCCTGTAGAAGGACAAGATATGGGCTGTGCAATCTCGATGTATTAATCGGTGCACCAGGCACGTATATATAAGTACATAGGTGGACCACAACCTCAACTATACAAAGGAAACAGGAGGTGGGCTCTACACACAAATATACACGTACACAATATACTCAACACCCCCCCCCCCCCCCGCAGTCGAAGCAGGGCCAGTGACGTAGAGACTGGAACGGAAGTCCTCAAAGGTAGAGGTCGGCAGTCCCTTCGTCATCACATCGTCAAACTGCTGAGTGGTCGGCACATGGAGAACCCACATACGTCCAAGAGCCACCTGCTCGCGCACAAAGTGAATATCCAGCTCGATGTGTTTAGTCCGGCAATGATGAACGGGGTTGGCGGAGAGGTACACCGCAGAGACGTTGTCACAATAGACAACCGTAGCCTGGGAGACGTCGTGATGCAGCTCCTGAAGTAACCGTCGTAGCCAGGTGCACTCGGCGACAGCGTTGGCCACAACTCGGTACTCAGCCTCCGCGCTAGAGCGCGAGACCGTGGGTTGTCGCTTGGACGACCACGAGACAAGGGAAGGACCGAGGTAGACGCAGTAGCCAGAGGTGGACCGACGAGTATCCGGGCAGCCAGCCCAGTCAGCATCAGAGTAGGCCACCATCTCCAGAGAAGTAGACGCCGTGAGTGTCAATCCGAGGGTCATCGTGCCGCGGATGTAGCAAAGGATCCGCTTCACGAGAGTCCAATGAGAGTCACGAGGGGCGTGCATGTGGAGACACACCTGCTGTACAGCATACTGAAGATCCGGTCTGGTGAGAGTCAAGTACTGTAGAGCGCCGACAATAGACCGGTAGAAAGGAGCATCCGACGCAGGCGAGCCCTCCAGAGCAGAGACCTTGGCCTTCATGTCAACAGGAGTAGCAACGGGATGACAGTTGAGCATGCCAGCACGCTCAAGAAGCTCATGTGCATACTTCTGCTGATGAAGAAAGTAGCCATCCGGACGACGAACGACCTCGATGCCAAGGAAATAATATAGAGCACCCAGGTCCTTGATAGCAAACTCGTCACGCAGCCGGAGAGTAATCTGCTGAAGAATGGCTGCGGAGGAGGCTGTCAGGATAATGTCATCGACGTAAAGCATCAAGTATGCAGTCGTGTCACCGTGGCGATAGACAAACAGTGAGGCGTCCGAGCGAGTGACGCTGAAGCCCAATGTTTGAAGAAACCCGGCGATCCGCTGGTACCAGGCGCGGGGTGCCTGCTTGAGCCCGTAAAGAGAGCGGGACAGCAGACACACATGGCCGGGAAGTGAGGCATCGACGAAACCGGTGGGTTGCTCACAATACACCTGCTCCTCAAGATGGCCGTGGAGGAAGGCGTTGGAGACATCCATCTGGTGAACAGGCCAGCCGCGAGAGACGACAAGCTGGAGGACGGTGCGGTCGTGCCCGGTTTGACAACCGGGGCAAACGTCTCAGTGAAGTCCACTCCAGCTCGCTGGCGGAAACCGCGGACCACCCAGCGAGCCTTGTAGCGCTCGAGAGTACCATCCGAGCGGGTCTTATGGAGAAAGATCCACTTGCCGGTGATGACGTTGGCGCGAGGAGGCCGGGGAACCAGAGTCCAGGTGCGGTTCCATTGAAGAGCATCGAACTCTTCCTGCATCGCCGCAAGCCAGTGAGGATCACGGAGGGCGGCGCGAGCGGATGCGGGAACAGGCGACGGCTCCGCAGCGGAGGCGGCGAAGACGTACTCGTCGCTCTTGTACCGGAGGCTCGGATGATGAACGCCGGTACGAGCGCGGGTGACTAGGCCGGGCGGCATCGCTGGAGCCATCGGCGAGGCGGCCGGCGAAGCGGCTGGCGTCGTGGCCGGCATCGGGGCCGGCGAGGGGGCCGGCGTTAGGGCCGGCGAGGGAGCCGGCGAGGGGGCCGGCGTCAGGGCCGGCGAGGGAGCCGGCGTCGGAGCCGGCGAGGGGGCCGGCGTCGAGGCCGTGGAGGAGGCGGCCGAGCCTGTAGCGCCCGAGTCGGGGGCGGCGGGTGAAGGTGTGGCGCCGGCTGCGCCGTCAGAGCCGGCCGAGGAGGCCGAGGGGGCGGGCGCTGGCAGGAGGGCGCGGGGACCGCCAAAGCCCGGAGGCGGTCCACGGGCCAGACGGGACCGTGCACCTGACGAGGTTGTCGAAGGGCCGCCGGTGGCCGGCGGTGACGAGACGACGAGGGGTACCTGCTGCTGAAACGGAAACACCATCTCATCAAATTATACGTGTCGGGAGGTGAAAACACGATGGGAGACGGGATCATAGCAGTGATAGCCCTTGGTGTTAGGTGGGTAGCCGAGAAAGATGCAGGTGACGGAGCGGGGTGCGAGCTTATGAGGCGCAGTGGCGGCGATGCTAGGGTAGCAAAGGCAGCCGAAAATGCGAAGCCCATCATAAGAGGGAGGCGCACCGAAAAGAAGATGATGAGGTGCAAAGTTCCCGCGAGTACGACATGGACGGATGTTGATGAGGAGAGAAGCGGTGGCGAGAGTGTCAGGCCAAAAGCGCGGCGGCACATTGGCATGAAAGAGTCCTAACGCAGTCATTAAGAGTGCGAAGGATGCGCTCAGCACGACCATTCTGCTGCGAGGTGTACGGGCAAGTGAGACGAAAAATCGTGCCATGTGTGGTGAGAAGGTTACGAACAGTGATGTTGTCAAACTCCTTCCCGTTATCTGTCTGCAACGCAAGAATGGGACGACCAAACTGCGTGAGAACATAAAAATAGAAAGCGGCGAGAGTGGATGCAACATCCGACTTGCGGCACAACGGGAAGGTCCACACATAATGCGAAAAATCGTCAAGTATGACAAGATAATAAAGAAAGCCCGTATTACTTGCAACAGGAGATGTCCAAACATCACTATGAATTAACTCGAACGGGTACGATGCAACAAAAGAAGAAGGTCTAAACGGAAGACGAGCATGTCTGCCGAGGCGACATGTATGACACGAGTGATCCTTGTTCTTATTACACGTGAAAGAAAAACTCCGAAGTATGTGGCTAAGGGTGGCAGGATTAGGATGACCCAAGCGAGCATGCCAAAGATCCACTCCGGTGGCGGGAGCGATAGGGGCGGCGGAAGTGGTGGAGGTGGCGGAGTGAACCGGGTAGAGCTCGTCGGGGCTGTCACATCGATGGAGCACCATCCGCTTGCGAGCGTCCTTAACAGAAAAACCACATTCGTCAAATTCAACGGTAACTGGATTTTCACGTGTAAGAGAACGAACAGAAACAAGATTTTTAATAAGTTCATGAGAAACTAGAATATTAGACATGGATATAGGAGTGGAGTTAGACGGAAAAATTTGTATGACCAATATGGGTGATGGGAAGGAAAGACCCGTCACCGACGGTGATGCGGTTGGAGGTGTGGACAGGATGGGCGGTGTGGAGGTTACCGGGGTACGCCGCCATGTGAGCGGTGGCGCCACTGTCCATGTACCAGTCGCCGCCGCCGGTGTAGCTGGACGGAGAGGGAGCGTTGTGGAGAGCCGCCAGGAGGGCCGGGTCCCACGGTGCCGGCGGGAGAGGCGGCGCAGCCGTCAGGGGCAGCGGCGGCGGCCCACCGGGCGGTGGCTGCTGGCTGTAGGGCACCGCGTAGGGCTGCGGCGCAGCGTAGTACGCCTGGTGTGGCTGAGGCCGGGTGCCGATAAGGCCCGGGGCAGGGGCCCGAGGAACCGACATGGAGTAGGCGTGGAGAACGCCGGTCCATGGGTTCTGGCCGGCGTACCACGAAGCCGGCGGAGGGGCCTGCTGCGGCTGGCGGGGCGCTCCTCCCTGAGCACCGGTGCCCCCCTGCTTGCGGCCGCCACGACCCCCCCCCCCCCCCCCCCCCGTTAGCCGGCTGGGACGGCGGGAAGGGGGCGGCCGGTTCGGGCGGGAACCCAGGCGGGAAGACGGGCGCCGCCGGCTATGGCGGCGGCGGGCGTGGCGGTGGCGGGGCCGAACCCCTGCGGGTGCCTGCGACGAGGGCGGTGTGGGTCGCGCGAGTCCGCGCCACCCGCATCCGGCGCTCCTTTAACTTGAGGTACGCGACCACCTTGGCAAAGGTGGGCTTCGAGATGAGGGTGAGGTTGGAGGCGGCGTTCCCGAAGTCCTCGTTGAGGCCGCCGGAGAGGGTGCTGATGAGGAGCTCGTCGCCGATCTTTTCCCCGAGATCACGGAGCTCATCGGCGAGCTTCTTGAGGCGCATGCAAAAATCATTGATGGATGAGTCAAGTTGCTGGCACCCGTAAAACTCACCATAGAGCAGGACCTTGCGTTGCAGCCGATTGTCGGTGAAAAGGCCGTTGAGCTTGGTCCAGACCGCATAGGCGTCGTCCTCATCGTTCACCACAGTGTGGAAGAGGTCACTGGAGATGGTGAGGTAGAACCAGCGGATGATGGTGGCGTCGAGGATCATCCACTCCTCGTCGTTGATCATGAGCGCCGAGTCCACGGTGCCATCCACGTGGCCGTGCAGGAGGTACTCACGGAACACAAGCGAAAAATACCGCTTCCAAGCGAAGTAGGAGGCGGTGGTGTGATCAAGCTTGACCGAAACTCGCTCGTGGATGTTGAGGTCGCGGACGAGAGTGGCATCGGGACCGGCAAACGGGTTGGAAACAGTGGACGAGGAGGAGCTCATGGCGTTTGGCGCGGGTGGAGGGAGACGGGGTGCGGGTGCGGCGAGGGTGGGAGAGGAGGGGAGATGTGCGGAGCGGGTGGGAGGGGAGGGGAGCGGTGCGGCGTGGGTGGAGGTTGGTGGAAGCGGGATCCCGCGGCGGCGGCGGCCTTGGAGATCGGCGGCGGCGGCGGCGAGTAAGGTGGTGGGAGAAGCGGCGGTGACTAGCGGCGGCGGCGGCGACCGGAAGGAGGGTGGCGGCGGCGGCGGCTAGTGACGGTGGCGGAGAGGAGCGGCGGCGGCGGCGCGGAGGCGCCGCGGCGGCGGCGGCTAGGGTTAGGATCGTGCTGCGATAGATACCATATAAAATAGGCTGTGCAATCTCGATGTATTGATCGGTGCACCAGGCACGTATATATAAGTACATAGGTGGGCTATAACCTCAACTATACAAAGGAAACAAGAGGTGGGCCCTACACACAAATATACACGTACACAATATACTCAACAGCCCCAAACTCTTATCAGTAAACAGATTAGTTCTGGATGTGGTAGAGCAATCTGCCAGCCAAAATAGCAATCAAAAAGGTATAGCGACAGACCTTCATCATGAAAATTAATAAATCAACCGAACCCCATAAAAAAATAAACTAAATGGTCTGCTTACCTCGTAGGTGACTCCAGGAATTTATTTTTCTTGATTCCATCATAAGAGCAGATCTGATACACCTTCTTTGTTGCTGCCTAATATAGTTATAGTTAACTGATTCTGTTGCGTGATAGATGCACAGAAAATTGATAGAAGCATCTACTGTTAGCACATCAGTTATTGGTATAAAAGAGTGTTACATTGCTCTTCTTTTAATTTAGATGAACCCATCTGACTGTCCTGACTTTATCACTAAATTTCTCAAGTTTGTATCTAATTAGAATAAATTGCTCACAATTCTGGTACACAACTCAGTATGACAACGTCGAAATCTGAATAATGGACGGGGTCAGTTCTACTTGATATCATAAGCACCAAAAACACTAATTGTGTACCTGGGAGGCAAGGATATGTAGTGGTTGCTGAAGATTGTCTGATGAAAGTGACATCAGCTGGCATCGTCCTCGAGGATGAGAGAGGGAGAGAGAGAGACGGGCTGATGGCACTAGAGAGAGAGAGAGAGAGAGAGAGAGAGAGAGAGATAGAGAGAGATGGGCTGATGGCACCGACGGGAACAAGCAAGGCCGATTCGCCATGAGCCCATGGCCTGGTGGAATTGGAGTTGCTGCTAGATCTAACACGACGTTGATGATCAGAATGACAGGAGAAAGACAATTGCGTGAGCGAGGGAGGAGATGCCTAGGGGGGGGGGGCGCACGGGGGTTATGTCCATGGAACGCATGGAGTAATTATGTATAAGTTGGGTCACGTGCATGTGTGGGCTGTGATGGGCTTTTTTTTACACAATCAAATCGTGTGAGGGATGGTTAGCTATTATATTAGATCTTGACAGGTTTAAGATCTCATGGTATCTGAATTTTTTTTCTTGGGAGTCTGTAATTAGTATAGGTATATAGATTCGGTCCCACCAGATGAACGGCTCGTAAAATCTAATTAACGTGGTAATTTCTGGGGAGTCTGTAATTAGTATAGGTATATAGATATAGAAGTATAGATGGTAGATAGATAGATAGATGTATGTGGTGATGTTAAGATTTGTTGCGATGTCCGTTTGGTATTAGGCCCGGATATTCGGCACACCTTCATCAAGGGATAGGAGTAGCAACATGTGTTGTCTAGAAGGTGGCTTCAGGCTGACTGACGTATTACTTTGTTGGGTCTTTGAGAATAATTAATAATATGGCTGCATGCATCGTCCAGATGTAGAGGCCGGGGTTTATCCTCCTTTAAGAAAAATATATGTGGTCGTCTCGGAATTTTTCGCTGTTCTATTATGGATTTGATTTCAATAAAGATCTCTTTCATGAGCTGGTTTAGCAAGGAATCTTGTTTTTGTTGCAGTCTGTTACATTAGAACGGCCCACACCTATGAGCACAGCTATGCGTGCCAGACGCCCAACAAATACTATGCATCCCCACCCCGCGCATGTGGCACGAAGCAAATGTGCCCACACGTCGTGGCCCAGCTACGTTAGTTACCCGCGGGATGACGCTTTAGTTACCCCGGGGATGGCAACTTTAGTTATCCGGGATGACAAATGTAGTTGTAAAAGCATGGCAACTCTCTCTGTTTTGGTTAACTATAGTTGCCATATCTAATTTATGGTAGTTGTTGTGTGTAATCAAACCATAGTTGCTGTGTGTGATTAACTACTTGCCACATGTGGTCAAACAGTAGTTAACATGTGTGTTTACCTGATTGCCACGTACGCACAACTGCAGTTGCCATCTACAAACGAATCATAGTTGCCATGTGTGTTTACCTAGTTGCCACATACGCACAACTGCAGTTGCCATCTATCACCGTACGAGCATCGTGTGGACGAAGAGCAGTTCACCCACGCGCGCATGGACTGGGTGGTGAATGTGTGGGCGGGAACTGGTTCGCCCACATGGCGCAGCTAGCAACCCCGCGCTATGGGTCGTATGGGCCAGCGCTCTAACACCCACACAACAGCTACGCCTACGTGGCACTGAAATTCCAACAGATTCCTTTAAGATTCGTGCAAAACATAACAGAAGGAGATCAACACATGTGGGTGAAGTGCAGACATGCCACACAGGTGGGAGTTATCATTTTTCTTTTTGTTTTGAAACGGATATCCGTGCAACTGTAAATTTGACCCAAATTATATGGACTGCTGCAATCTGTTGTGGACTTATGGTTCACCCCTGTTTGGCGACTCTTATGGTGCACGTTGGCTAGTTTCTTGGTCATCACCTTGTATTTGTTGCCAGATGAATTTTGAGTTTTCAACCCACTCCAGTTTACAATTGTAATTATGTGTAAATAAGTATTTGTTTTCTTATTTATTTTCATGGTAAACTCGATTGGTCTCATTTTCGCCATCGTAGAAGAGATAAGTTTTAGGTGCACAAAAAAATATGCTCAGATCCTTCCGTTTTTTGCATTTACTCGGTGTTGACATTCAAAAGTGGCATAAACCTAAATGTGGCTCAAAAGAGTGCTCGGCGTACTGATCGGCCGGTTACACACCCAAGACCACCAGAGAAGGAGAAGTGTTCTCCATGAAAAATCTTCATCTCATCAAGGCGAATGATTTTGATATTTGAATCACCTCAATCCAATGTCGTATTCAAAATTTACACCCAAAGCAATGCATCCCTGCCACTAATTAAAAGTTTTAGCTGGCACCAAACACCCATATAGCAACATCAACAGATTTGGAAGCCTGACTGTCCAGCAAAAGTGCACTATCTCTAGCAGAGGAGTGGATGTTGATACAAGGCATGTCGTCTTTTTCATTTGGTCGTTCGGTTTGCACGGCTTAAGATGGTTAAGCAGCAGCAGTAGCAGCAGGTGAGGCTTTCATGTTGGAGGAGGTGCGCATGTTGAAATGTGATGGTCCTATGAGAAACAGGTGACGACAGACATTGGCAGTGCTCCTGGTGCTGAAAATTGTATGTCTGCCTGTGGAGGAATTTCAGTTTCAGATTCGGTGGTATGAAACAGATTTTGATTGCTTCGAATAATGTACTAGGTTTTCATCTTCAGATTGTAATCAAACAGCTTGGTTGAACTTTGACCTCTATCTTGTTTAGATACTTGTAATATGAATTTATTATCAGCTTCAACACTTACAGGGCTTAGGAGAAGCTAGGATACTCAAGTTTGTGAGCATTTATGTCTAATTTTAGTTTTGTTACTTATTTGAGACATTGTTCCGTGTAGATGCTTGTTAAACCGTAAAATTGAGTTCCTGGAATAATATTGACAGCTGAGATGGGAGCTGCTGGTATCACTTGCACTCCAGGTTGCTGTTGTTTGTTGTGATATTTGCTAAGCGGTGGCGTTCAGAATTATCTGACATTTTCAGACTCCTTGTTGGGGAGCAAGTTGCAAAAGTAGATAGCTGAGTAATAAAAAGAGCTTACTGATCACTAATATGTGCTATGCTTGTACCATTGTCATGTTTAGGAGATGAAGGCCACGGAAGGAAAGCTTGTTTTTGGCGTGACAGGTGGAGAGAGGTTTGGCTGCTGAGGTGACGAAGAAACTGAAGATTTAGAACAATTAGTAGCTACTGGTCGTCAACCCGTGCATTCGCACGGGCTAGTTTAGTAACCTACAATGGGATCAAGTTTTGAGACTACATTTCATTTACTGGGAGTAAGGAAAAACAAATTATTTAATCACCTCTAATCTTGGTATATGATGCCATGAACACATTGAAAATAAAATTTGCTAATTTTTCATTCACTAGACATCTATTCCGACCAGTTGCTAGAGTAATTAAGAAGTTTACTTTAGATATAAGATGAAAGTGCATCACATAATCAACATGAGAAACAATTAGACCTTTAAAAAAACATTAGGAATAGATGCCCGCATTAGAGAGCATTTTTATTACTTTTTTTTTGTTCCAAAATTTTCTAATGAAAAGACGGAAGCCTAGTCTCCAACTGATATAATAAAATCATGCATAGTGAAAATAGTCATGTGGTTGAGCTTTTGTACATGTTTCCACGGTTGCACTTTTTGCATCTCCTTTGGTTGCATCATATCATAATAATTTGGAATGAATTGACACAAAAATAAATTATGAATCCACACTGTATTTACAGAAATACTGATACATTACTTACCGATAATTGTATCTATCAAACAAAACAAACCGACATACATGTCTCATATCCCTTACTACCACCCTATATACATGGTTCCTACAAATTACCATGCATATTATTGCTAAAGTTGTAGTTTGTTGAGTTCTTATTTTTGTAAACTCGACAATGCCTACTTCAACTTCGGTCGGGTGTCTGAGAACTCGGCCAAGTTAATGATTTTCATGTCCATTTGACCGAGTTGTTTGTCGAGAACAGAACTTGTCAGTTGTTTCTAGGCTTTGTCGAGTACATTAGAAACTCGACAAATTCGGCGATTCCCAGTAGTGACGTAGCATTAACAAAAAAATGAAACTGTAAAATCAAGTAAATATATTCCTCAATGCATATTATTCTTACGTACATTTTTAATTTTGTTGCTTCCATTAAGATTGACCTTATAACTTGGTACCCTAGAATTTGGTTGCATCGAGTTGGGGTACCCGAGGTGTATTGGCTTGGACTGCCATTGAGTTATTTTCATACGTACACATAGGTTTGGGTTACTGGGAAAATAATCTGATTATTCTGCAAAATCTTGAATAAAACATGTCAACTCTATAAATCAAGCATGCATTCATCATATTTTTAACCTAGATTAACTTACAAAAGTAATAGTGCATGGACATGATGTTACGACCAATTGTTACTTGTTAGCAATGCAAAATCCAATGCCCTGACAATCAGAAACAATTGGAGATAAGATACGCAACTCCAACCTTTGATGCATTAGGAAATGTAAAGTTTAGAAATACGGTGATCTGATGAGATATATGATTCATGCAGGGGCTTATTTTGCATGGCGTAGTTGCCATGGTTCTATTCTCGTTCAGTCTGGGGCATTCAGAAAATGTTAAATAGAATTCCTGAAATTTCGTGATCTGGTGGCTTTTGTGGATAAGGTCATAAAGTTCCGCGTACATGCAAAGTCTATTGGATGGAACATGAGCATTTTATGTCTTGTAAATAATAACCTGTGCCCAACAATGATGCTAGTTCGGGAAACAATTGACTGGCAGTCCTTCACAAAAATGACAGAAAACATAGAGAACATACTTGATAAAAATTAGAATGCATGGAGATAGTTGAATCAATTGCATATTATGCTTTGGAACCTGAAAAAAGAAGAAGAATCGGTTGTAAGTCTCATAAAACCCATCAAATCAGGCCCAACATAGAACCTATGAAACAAAATGCACATATAGGATAGAACGCCAAAATTAAAGTCCATGTATAAGATGGCACAAAAACGGACTGGATTGAAAGACAACATTTTCTTTACTCGTACCATGGGCATCAGTGGTTCTTGGATGGACAACTTCATGTGCTGGATTGAATAATTGTGGATTTAGAGGTCTTTACGATCAAGGGAGACACCGATCTTGTCGATAAAATTGGATGTTTTACGCTAAGTGTTAGAGTTGAGGGACAGAGGAGAGAATCAATGGAGATTGGTGGTAGAAGACAAAGTGTCATGATACGGTATAAAATATGAAAATATGCAACAACAAAAAAAAGAAAGCTGAAATCTGTGATAAAAATATGAAACTTTTTTCATTGAGAGAATCTCCATGCTCCAAACAAATCGCATAGCTTGACTGATTTGAGAGGGTATAATTTATGTGCGCTTTTTTGGCCACCACGGACTAACACATGTGAGTTCTTTGTCTTGCGTAGTCAATTAGTTACTGAACCACCGTCTTCCATTCATGAATGCTACCTGCAGACAAATAGCATACAGAGGTGCATGCTAAAAATGCATTGTTATTAAATAAGAACAATATTATACTACCTCAGATCAAAAGATTCTTCACACGCTTAATCCATCACCAGACCAGTTGCTTAATGACGAGCTTATCACCTTGTCCTTGGCCGTGACGGTGCCGCAGCCAAGAAGAGATTCCCATATGCACCCTGGCTGGATTGGCTAAACAATGCTGCCATTCACAAACCGCACGGAGAGATAACACATAGTATTTACCTGATCAAATGGCTGGGCAGGGTGATGCTTAAAAGATTATTCACTGCATAGTGGATGGTCCTGCATTGCACTTCATCGCCCAATTTTGTATAACTTGTACAGGCAACCAATTACATAATCAGTCCATGATGTTCATCACCAGCATGCAAACCTCATTTTTCTCTTTGCCGCTGGATCAAACTCGATGCAGTCTCTTCATCAGAAATTTTTGGAAGAGAATAATCATAAGAAAGTACCTGTATGATGATGAGTATGTGCATGAAAATAGATATAAATATGTTCAGTTGACTACTTGTACGTGCTAAGATTCATACTTGTATGACTGAATAGAAAAGAAAGGTGAGTCTATGCACGGACAGAAAAATGGAGATATGCATGCACATGTTTTTTGACATGTCGTACGTACCCATACCTCATGTACTAAGACTTGATTATATCTGGGAATCTATGCATGCTACAGTATATTGTTTCTTGATTGCAATTTTTCACATCCATAAACTGGATTTTTTTATTTGCCATCCATAAGAAATCTGAATATTAGAAATTCCTTTTTGGGTGAGATCATAAGTAGCGCCCATGGGTATTTGAATCTCAGCGCTCAAAATTACTAACAAATGAGTATTCACTTACCAGATTTACAGATTTATCCATGGCCTCGATCCGTTTGCTTCTAGGTGTGTTACTAATCAACTTTGTTCGCGTTCTACACAGCTCTGGAAAAAGCATATGAATATCAGGTTTGTACAGAACTAAAAACGCACTCCTTACATAGATAAAAGAGAATTTAGATCCAACATGCGACACTAACAGAAACTATATGAATAGCCCCTGTAGAAGGACAAGATATGGGCTGTGCAATCTCGATGTATTAATCGGTGCACCAGGCACGTATATATAAGTACATAGGTGGACCACAACCTCAACTATACAAAGGAAACAGGAGGTGGGCTCTACACACAAATATACACGTACACAATATACTCAACACCCCCCCCCCCCCCCCCCCCGCAGTCGAAGCAGGGCCAGTGACGTAGAGACTGGAACGGAAGTCCTCAAAGGTAGAGGTCGGCAGTCCCTTCGTCATCACATCGTCAAACTGCTGAGTGGTCGGCACATGGAGAACCCACATACGTCCAAGAGCCACCTGCTCGCGCACAAAGTGAATATCCAGCTCGATGTGTTTAGTCCGGCGATGATGAACGGGGTTGGCGGAGAGGTACACCGCAGAGACGTTGTCACAATAGACAACCGTAGCCTGGGAGACGTCGTGATGCAGCTCCTGAAGTAACTGTCGTAGCCAGGTGCACTCGGCGACAGCGTTGGCCACAACTCGGTACTCAGCCTCCGCGCTAGAGCGCGAGACCGTGGGTTGTCGCTTGGACGACCACGAGACAAGGGAAGGACCGAGGTAGACGCAGTAGCCAGAGGTGGACCGACGAGTATCCGGGCAGCCAGCCCAGTCAGCATCGGAGTAGGCCACCATCTTCAGAGAAGTAGACGCCGTGAGTGTCAATCCGAGGGTCATCGTGCCGCGGATGTAGCGAAGGATCCGCTTCACGAGAGTCCAGTGAGAGTCACGAGGGGCGTGCATGTGGAGACACACCTGCTGTACAGCATACTGAAGATCCGGTCTGGTGAGAGTCAAGTACTGTAGAGCGCCGACAATAGACCGGTAGAAAGGAGCATCCGACGCAGGCGAGCCCTCCAGAGCAGAGACCTTGGCCTTCATGTCAACAGGAGTAGCAACGGGATGACAGTTGAGCATGCCAGCACGCTCAAGAAGCTCATGTGCATACTTCTGCTGATGAAGAAAGTAGCCATCCGGACGACGAACGACCTCGATGCCAAGGAAATAATATAGAGCACCCAGGTCCTTGATAGCAAACTCGTCACGCAGCCGGAGAGTAATCTGCTGAAGAATGGCTGCGGAGGAGGCTGTCAGGATAATGTCATCGACGTAAAGCAGCAAGTATGCAGTCGTGTCACCGTGGCGATAGACAAACAGTGAGGCGTCCGAGCGAGTGACGCTGAAGCCCAATGTCTGAAGAAACCCGGCGATCCGCTGGTACCAGGCGCGGGGTGCCTGCTTGAGCCCGTAAAGAGAGCGGGACAGCAGACACACATGGCCGGGAAGTGAGGCGTCGACGAAACCGGTGGGTTGCTCACAATACACCTGCTCCTCAAGATGGCCGTGGAGGAAGGCGTTGGAGACATCCATCTGGTGAACAGGCCAGCCGCGAGAGACGACGAGCTGGAGGACGGTGCGGATCGTGCCCGGTTTGACAACCGGGGCAAACGTCTCAGTGAAGTCCACTCCAGCTCGCTGGCGGAAACCGCGGACCACCCAGCGAGCCTTGTAGCGCTCGAGAGTACCATCCGAGCGGGTCTTATGGCGAAAGATCCACTTGCCGGTGATGACGTTGGCGCGAGGAGGCCGGGGAACCAGAGTCCAGGTGCGGTTCCATTGAAGATCATCGAACTCTTCCTGCATCGCCGCAAGCCAGTGAGGATCACGGAGGGCGGCGCGAGCGGATGCGGGAACAGGCGACGGCTCCACAGCGAAGGCGGCGAAGACGTACTCGTCGCTCGAGTACCGGAGGCTCGGATGATGAACGCCGGTACGAGCGTGGGTGACTAGGCCGGGCGGCGCCGCTGGAGCCATCGGCGAGGCGGCCGGCGAAGCGGCCGGTGTCGTGGCCGGCATCGGGGCCAGCGAGGGGGCCGGCGTTAGGGCCGGCGAGGGAGCCGGCGTCGGAGCCGGCGAGGGGGCCGGCGTCAGGGCCGGCGTCGGAGCCGGCGAGGGGGCCGGCGTCGAGGCCGCGGAGGAGGCGGCCGAGCCTGTAGCGCCCGATCCCGCGGCGCCCGAGTCGGGGGCGGCGGGTGAAGGTGTGGCGCCGGCTGCGCCGTCAGAGCCGGCCGAGGAGGCCGAGGGGGCGGGCGCTGGCAGGAGGGCGCGGGGACCGCCAAAGCCCGGAGGCGGTCCACGGGCCAGACGGGACCGTCCACCTGACGAGGTTGTCGAAGGGCCGCCGGTGGCCGGCGGTGACGAGACGACGAGGGGTACCTGCTGCTGAAACGGAAACACCATCTCATCAAAGTATACGTGTCGGGATGTGAAAACACGATGGGAGACGGGATCATAGCAGCGATAGCCCTTGGTGTTAGGTGGGTAGCCGAGAAAGATGTAGGCGACGGAGCGGGGTGTGAGCTTATGAGACGCAGTGGCGGCGATGCTAGGGTAGCAAAGGCAGCCGAAAATGCGAAGCCCATCATAAGAGGGAGGCGCACCGAAAAGAAGATGATGAGGTGCAAAGTTCCCGCGAGTACGACATAGACGGATGTTGATGAGGAGAGAAGCGGTGGCGAGAGCGTCAGCCAAAAGCGCGGCGGCACATTGGCATGAAAGAGTCCTAACGCAGTCATTAAGAGTGCGAAGGATGCGCTCAGCACGACCATTCTGCTGCGAGGTGTACGGGCAAGTGAGACGAAAAATCGTGCCATGTGTGGTGAGAAGGTTACGAACAGTGATGTTGTCAAACTCCTTCCCGTTATCTGTCTGCAATGCAAGAATGGGACGACCAAACTGCGTGAGAATATAAGAATAGAAAGCGGTGAGAGTGGATGCAGCATCCGACTTGCGGCACAACGGGAAGGTCCACACATAATGCGAAAAATCGTCAAGTATGACAAGATAATAAAGAAAGCCCGTATTACTTGCAACAGGAGATGTCCAAACATCACTATGAATTAACTAGAACGGGTACGATGCAACAAAAGAAGAAGGTCTAAACGGAAGACGAGCATGTCTGCCGAGGCGACATGCATGATACGAGTGATCCTTGTTCTTATTACACGTGAAAGAAAAGCTCCGAAGTATGTGGCTAAGGGTGGCAGGATTAGGATGACCCAAGCGAGCATGCCAAAGATCCACTCCGGTGGCGAGAGCGACAGGGGCGGCGGAAGTGGTGGAGGTGGCGGAGTGAACCGGGTAGAGCTCGTCGGGGCTGTCACATCGATGGAGCACCATCCGCGTGCGAGCGTCCTTAACAGAAAAATCACATTCGTCAAATTCAACGGTAACCGGATTTTCACGTGTAAGAGAACGAACAGAAACAAGATTTTTAATAAGTTCATGAGAAACTAGAATATTAGACATGGATATAGGAGTGGAGTTAGACAGAAAATATGTATGACCAATATGGGTGATGGGAAGGGAAGACCCGTCACCGACGGTGATGCGGTTGGAGGTGTGGACAGGATGGGCGGTGTGGAGGTTACCGGGGTACGCCGCCATGTGAGCGGTGGCACCACTGTCCATGTACCAGTCGTCGCCGCTGGTGTAGCTGGACGGAGAGGGAGCATTGTGGAGAGCCGCCAGGAGGGCCGGGTCCCACGGTGCCGGCGGGAGAGGCGGCGCAGCCGTCAGGGGCAGCGGCAGCGGCTGCTGGCCATAGGGCGCCGCGTAGGGCTGCGGCGCCGCATAGTACGCCTGGTGCGGCTGAGGCCGGGTGCCGATAAGGCCCGGGGCAGGGGCCCGAGGAACCGACATGGAGTAGGCATGGACAACGCCGGTCCATGGGTTCTGGCCGGCGTACCACGAAGCCGGCGGAGGGGCCTGTTGCGGCTGGCGGGGCGCTCCTCCCTGAGCACCGGTGCCCCCGTGCTTGCGGCCGCCACGACGACCGCCGCGACCCCCCCCCCCCCCGTTGGCCGTCGGCTGGGACGGCGGGAAGGGGGCGGCCGGTGCGGGCGGGAACCCGGGCGGGAAGACGGGCGCCGCCGGCTGTGGCGGCGGCGGGCGTGGCGGTGGCGGGGCCGAACCCCCGCGGGTGCCTGCGACGAGGGCGGTGTGGGTCGCGCGAGTCCACGCCACCCACATCCGGCGCTCCTTCAACTTGAGGTACGCGACCACCTTGGCAAAGGTGGGCTTCGGGATGAGGGTGAGGTTGGAGGCGGCGTTTCTGAAGTCCTCGTTGAGGCCGCCGGAGAGGGTGCTGATGAGGAGCTCGTCGCCGATCTTTTCCCCGAGATCACGGAGCTCATCGGCGAGCTTCTTGAGGCGCATGCAAAAATCATTGATGGATGAGTCAAGTTGCTGGCACCCGTAAAACTCACCATAGAAAAGGACCTTGCGCTGCAGCCGATTGTCGGTGAAAAGGCCGTTGAGCTTGGTCCAGAACGCATAGGCATCGTCCTCATCGTTCACCGCAGTGTGGAAGAGGTCACTGGAGATGGTGACGTAGAACCAGCGGATGATGGTGGCATTGAGGATCATCCACTCCTCGTCATTGATCATGAGCGCCGAGTCCACGGTGCCGTCCACGTGGCCGTGCAGGAGATACTCACGGAACACAAGCGAAAAATACCGCTTCCAAGCGAAGTAGGAGGCGGTGGTGTGATCAAGCTTGACCGAAACTCGCTCGTGGATGTTGAGGTCGCGGACGAGAGTGGCATCGGGACCGGCAAACGGGTTGGAAACGGTGGACAAGGAGGAGCTCATGGCGTTTGGCGCGGGTGGAGGGAGACGGGGTGCGGGTGCGGCGAGGGTGGGAGAGGAGGGGAGATGTGCGGCGCGGGTGGGAGGGGAGGTGAGGGGTGCGGCGCGGGTGGAGGTTGGTGGAAGCGGGATCCCGCGGCGGCGGCGGCCTTGGAGATCGGCGGCGGCGGCGGCGAGTAAGGTGGTGGGAGAAGCGGCGGTGACTAGCGGCGGCGGCGGCGACCGGAAGGAGGGTGGCGGCGGCGGCGGCTAGTGACGGTGGCGGAGAGGAGCGGCGGCGGCGGCGCGGAGGCGCGGCGGCGGCGGCGGCTAGGGTTAGGATCGTGCTGCGATAGATACCATATAGAATAGGCTGTGCAATCTCGATGTATTGATCGGTGCACCAGGCACGTATATATAAGTACATAGGTGGGCTATAACCTCAACTATACAAAGGAAACAAGAGGTGGGCCCTACACACAAATATACACGTACACAATATACTCAACAGCCCCAAACTCTTATCAGTAAACAGATTAGTTCTGGATGTGGTAGAGCAATCTGCCAGCCAAAATAGCAATCAAAAAGGTATAGCGACAGACCTTCATCATGAAAATTAATAAATCAACCGAACCCCATAAAAAAATAAACTAAATGGTCTGCTTACCTCGTAGGTGACTCCAGGAATTTATTTTTCTTGATTCCATCATAAGAGCAGATCTGATACACCTTCTTTGTTGCTGCCTAATATAGTTATAGTTAACTGATTCTGTTGCGTGATAGATGCACAGAAAATTGATAGAAGCATCTACTGTTAGCACATCAGTTATTGGTATAAAAGAGTGTTACATTGCTCTTCTTTTAATTTAGATGAACCCATCTGACTGTCCTGACTTTATCACTAAATTTCTCAAGTTTGTATCTAATTAGAATAAATTGCTCACAATTCTGGTACACAACTCAGTATGACAACGTCGAAATCTGAATAATGGACGGGGTCAGTTCTACTTGATATCATAAGCACCAAAAACACTAATTGTGTACCTGGGAGGCAAGGATATGTAGTGGTTGCTGAAGATTGTCTGATGAAAGTGACATCAGCTGGCATCGTCCTCGAGGATGAGAGAGGGAGAGAGAGAGACGGGCTGATGGCACTAGAGAGAGAGAGAGAGAGAGAGAGAGAGAGAGAGATAGAGAGAGATGGGCTGATGGCACCGACGGGAACAAGCAAGGCTGATTCGCCATGAGCCCATGGCCTGGTGGAATTGGAGTTGCTGCTAGATCTAACACGACGTTGATGATCAGAATGACAGGAGAAAGACAATTGCGTGAGCGAGGGAGGAGATGCCTAGGGGGGGGGGGGTGCACGGGGGTTATGTCCATGGAGGAATAGAACGCATGGAGTAATTATGTATAAGTTGGGTCACGTGCATGTGTGGGCTGTGATGGGCTTTTTTTTACACAATCAAATCGTGTGAGGGATGGTTAGCTATTGTATTAGATCTTGACAGGTTTAAGATCTCATGGTATCTGAATGTTTTTTCTTGGGAGTCTGTAATTAGTATAGGTATATAGATTCGGTCCCACCAGATGAACGGCTCGTAAAATCTAATTAATGTGGTAATTTCTTGGGAGTCTGTAATTAGTATAGGTATATAGATATAGAAGTATAGATGGTAGATAGATAGATAGATGTATGTGGTGATGTTAAGATTTGTTGCGATGTCCGTTTGATATTAGGCCCGGATATTCGCCACACCTTCATCAAGGGATAGGAGTAGCAACAGGTGTTGTCTAGAAGGTGGCTTCAGGCTGACTGACGTATTACTTTGTTGGGTCTTTGAGAATAATTAATAATATGGCTGCATGCATCGTCCAGATGTAGAGGCCGGGGTTTATCCTCCTTTAAGAAAAATATATGTGGTCGTCTCGGAATTTTTTGCTGTTCTATTATGGATTTGATTTCAATAAAGATCTCTTTCATGAGCTGGTTTAACAAGGAATCTTGTTTTTGTTGCAGTCTGTAAGCGCTCCATATATACTTTTTGCAGGTACAGGGTCCACATGGCGACCCCATGATGGACCTGTCCCCAAGTACGTACGGTGAGTAACGAATTGAAACTCTCAACACATTTAGTACTTTGCTGATCTCATGTTATCGTGCTTCTGACTTGAGAGGCTATTTATTGTCAGAGGCCTTGACGAACGATGTGAATGATACTCATGGATGGATCTCAGGAACTTGGCGGCAGACTGTTTCAGGTGGTCGTTTGGTTTGCACGGTGTAAGATGGTTAAGTAGCAACAACAGGTGTGGCTTTCATGTTGACAGCGATGGCCCTATGAGAAACGGGTGAAGACAGACATTTGCAGTGCTCTCCTTCTGAAAACTGTATGTCTGTCTATGGAGAAATTCCAGTTTTAGATTCAACCGCACTGAACATATTTGTCCTTGAGCATTTTCCCAGGTTTAGCAGAAGCTGGGATCTGTACTTAGATTTGTGAGCTATCTTTTATGTATCTAGTGTTGGTATTGTTATATGATTGAGAAGAAATTGGCCTTTAACTTGTTCGAGAAACTTTTTGAACTGTAATTTTTATCTGTTTCAATGCAGATAGTGGGGCTATCATTTTTGGTTACTGTGGAGTTGTTGGCGGGGTATATCATCCATTTTGCAATAGGAACTAAAGCTTGGACTTGTTGAGAAGCTTTCCAGCATTCTCTAGATTGGAGCCTGCTGAAGCATGTGAGTCTGCTAGCTAGGGGAATGAATGCTGGCTTGTAATTGCTTCTGAAACTATACTGAACCTGCAGTTGCTCTAGATCGAGAATTGTTAGGGCCTGCTGCGTAGGGTGAGTGCCCGGCGTCGAGTCGAGTCGAGCATAGCCGCTGAGTCACATCTCAGGCCGACGCAGATGATCTGATTTAGATTTGGTTGGCTGCTACGCCTTTGGGTGGGTGTCTACAACAGGCAGTGGTCAGCAGTTCAGTGTCATGGCCGCTGTTGCCCAGTAGTGCTCTCTAGATATCCGATTTACTTCCACCACATTTCCTCTCAAGATCATATTTTTTTTCTTCCCAACCTACTGATAATATGTTGAAATTTCAGTAGCCACGGGGCGGTTGGGTTTGGAATGTACTCTAAAAATATATAGAGTTGCTCTTATGTACTACAAATGTAGGAACGAACGGAGTACAAAGTTGAAACACTTATCTTGGGAAGGAGTGAGTACATATTTACGTAGCCAGAGATCGATTTTTGAAAAACCCATTTCTTGGTGATGTTTTCTGTGCAATTTTTTTTTTCAGATTTGTGCTTTTTTTTACTGTCTCATAGTTTTTGTTTGCAATTTTTATTATGGTGTTTTTCTTTCTATCTCTCATTTATTGTTTCAGTAATTTTTCTGGTTTGCTCCAGTTTTATGTTGCTTTCCCACTGATTTTTGTTTCTATTTTATTTTCTATTTCTGTATTTTTTTTCTTAACATTTATATTTAACCAATTAACGTTTTCTCTCTAAATTTGTGAAACACTATTTTCAATTTTAGGAATTTTGTACATCATAAACTTTTTTGTGAAAATCATGAACATATTTAAAATATGTAGTCATTTTTTCTATAAATCAGTGTACATATTCTAAAATTATTATTTTTTAAATCCGTAAAGGTTTGTTTGAATTCATGAACATTTTCCTGTAAGTCTTGCAAAGTTATATTTTAAAATAAGTCTAAGCCGCCCTCCCTCCCCCCCCCCCCCCCCCCCCCCCCGCGCTCCCGCAACGCGCCCCGTGAGCGCGTCCTGGGGGCTCCAGATCCGCCGCCGGCGCTAGCCTCCCCCATCGTCCTCTCCTCCTCCTCGCCGCTGCCAGAGGGCATCTGCCGGGCGAAGCCCGTGCGGCGCTGGCAGCGGCAGGGCCTCTCTCCTTCCTCCCCTGCTCAGGATCTCGGCGGCGCGGGCCGCCGCTCGTCGGGGTGCTGGGTCCGGCGGGGACGCATGGATCCGGTGGCTAGTTTGGATCCTAGGGTTCCCCGAGGCCGTGGGTGGCGGCTGCCACTGATGGAGAGGGCGCCTCCCCTTCCTCGACTCGGGTGGCGTTGGCGTTGCAGTGCGCTGTCTTGGCCGTGCTGGGCGGCAAGGCAGTGGTGGGCGTGGTTCAGATCTGGAGATGGCGGCTGCACAGGCGCACGTTTCCCTCTGCCTGCCAGTCTTGGGCTCCCCCCGAGCATCTTGCTTGGATGATTGGCGATGCATTGGAGGTTCGGGCTCGGGGTTGGGGGAAACCCTTGACTGGCGGTGCTGGTCACGATGTTGGCGACGCTCCCGGCATCGTTTCTCCCTCTGGTGGGCGACATTGAGACCTCCTTCCCGCCCTCCGTCCCCTGGTCCCGGGCGAAAGCCTAAAATCTCTTGATTGGGTGGCGACGGCGCTTCGGCGACGGTTACTTCTTGAAGGCGCCACCTTGGGAGTCCAGGGGGTCAGGGGCTCGGCGCGGTGGTGCTCTGCCTATTCTTCGGTGGTGTTCCTGCTCGGCAGTGGTGTGGGCTTCTTGGTCTTGGCTGGAGGCGATGGCGACGTATGGGTTCCTATGAGAGGTGAGGTGGCCAGGGCTGCCGTCCTCTCCCTGGCCTCTTGTTGGCCCGTTCATCCGAGCTCAGGGATGAGCGATTCTGCCTCCTGACAGGGACGGCGTCCTTCGATCCAGGACGAGAGGGCAGGGGTGCCCTCTTCGGAGGCAGCGGCGGAAGGTGGGACAATAGGAGCCCTTGGGAGTTGATGGAGCGTGGATCTCCTCCGGTGATGATTTGCTCCCTTGTCGCGTTCGCGCTGTTGGCATGATCTGAGGCCGGCGTTCGCTGTTCCGTAGTGTCTGTATCTTGTCGATTTTCTTTTTTTTTCTTTTCTTTTCTTTTCCTTCCTTGATGCTGGCTGTAATGTGTGGTGGTGCTTTACATATAAAGCGGGGCGAAAGCCTTTTTCGATAAATAAGTCTAATGGTTTTTATAATTTGTGAAGTTTTCTAAATGAGGGATGGACATTAAAAAACATGTAATTTCATTTTGCAATATATTTTTTATCCGCAAAAATCTTGTAGAAAGCATGGTAAAACCGGGAAAAAAGTACCCTACAATACCAACTACTTGTAGGGAGCGAAACAAGCCGATCCATGTTGCGTTGCCTGTATGTTCTAGCGACACTTAGAGCGTAGAGTAGGAGGTCCCATGGGAGAGTTTTTTTTTTCTTCATTCCATTCTCATCATTTCTCAGGAAACACCACATATATATATATATTTTCATTTTTTTGAGATTTTAGTACAGATTTAGTATTTATTTATTTGGGTGAGAATCAATTTATAAAAGTTTTTTTCTTTTATTTTGAGAATCTACAACATGTTTTTCCCTGCGAGGGGATGAAATAAGTAACGTGATGTCAGGGCCGGAGAATTTGGTTTTTGAGAGAAACCGGGGGCAGATTTGAACTGGGCTCTGTTTTTGTGAGGCCCACCAACACTCTCCCGATTCTGCATCTCTCCCCCCTCCCATTTCCTCTTCGCCGCCGAGTCTGCTGGCGCTGGTCCAGCGACTCTAACGAATCCCACCGCCGCCGCTCGCCGTCCGTCAATGGCGCCGGCGACCACGGGCATCAGCAGTCCGAAAGACGCCACATAGTTCATCTTGTAAATTGGCAATCCACATCTGTATGATGGCAAGTCTCCTGTTAATATACTGTTGTATTAGTAGGCCTCTTCCGTGCTGTTTCAGTTAAAAAGATGCTGCATACAACCTCACTCATCAGAGCTTGCTGCAACTGTCGTCCTATATTTTCTTGATGCGTCAACAGGTTAAAATTCTAGGGTTATTCCGTGCTAAGAACTGAGGAGCGTCGCTAGTAATTACAATTTACAACTTGCATTGGTCTCAGCGTAAGGTTAGCATGCTTCTCCCTCTCTATCTTTAATTTTTTGCTTCACTGTACAGTTAGAAAGTTAGGCTTGTTATGATTTTTAATTAGTTAACTTGAGCTCGTTGAGATGATATGAATTTTTTCGTATGTCCCCTTATGGGGGGTTTCACTGTCTTGCAGCAACAGTGCAACACAACATATTGAACTTATCAAATTGGAAGGCATGCTCACACGCCTTTCTGTCATCATCAAATAACGGAAGATGGTCAAGTTATGATTTATGATATCAGTGTATTAAGTATTACATATGTCCATATGAACAAGAAATAATCATCATGATCATTTCTGAGATCGATAATAAGAGTCATTAAAAAGGGACAAGAAATAACCACTTGCTTCTGGGTCTTCTCTCTTCAGCAGGGGTGATGCATTCAAGAATCAAGATTCAGTGAATCCACAAAAACCAATATTGCAGTCCTCCATTGGCGGCAGGTACTCGAGATAGGTATATGTTGTTGTTGCCCGGTAGGTGTGCTATCACACGTCTAGTAAGTGGAGGTAATTGTTTAATTTCTCTTACTGGGACCTTTTTTAATTGGACAGAAATTTCGTACCTTTGGTAAGGTCACGGCCAATGGAACGTCACTTTTGAAAACTCCGTTGGATGTATACTGACATAAATACACAAAATAATGCTCCACTTGCAATGTTCTGGATGTACTGACATATACTGTTTTCCTACCTGCAAGTGGACGTTTTGTAACTGAAGTGCACATTGTCCCATATGTCTGCCAGTGCCTTGGTTTAGCAATTTGACTAATTTAAAACCTGCATCGTAAATGCAAACCACCTTGTTCATTCTTGGCACTAAGTATGGCTGTCTGATCTCATGAGGATTAAAATGATGCTGCATATAATCTCATCGTGGTTGTTAACTGTTTCTACGTTTGTTTGGTACATGAGCAGATTAAAATTATATATTTATTCCTAAAAACCGTGGAGTGTGTTACCACAACTTGCATGAATCTCAGCATAAGGTTAGCAAGCATGCCTCTTTCTTGTGTCCCATCAGTAGGTAATGTATTATATCTGCCTATATGAATAAAATATTAATCCTTTGACGGCTGATTATGATCATTCCAAGATCAATCCTGTACCCAATCATATTTAGACAAGTATGTGACGCATTCAAGATTCAACTAATCAAGAAAACTAATGTTCTGGTGTCCTTGGGAGGCAGGTACTCGAGATAAGTATGTTTTGTTGTTGCACAGTAGGTGTGTTGTCACATGTGTAGTCAGTGGAGGTAATTGTTTAATTTGCATTCCTGCTACTTTTTTTTTAATTTGCATTCCTCTACCATCTGCTAAAGTCACAACCAATGGAACGTCACTTTTGAAAACATGCATTGGATGCACCTGATATAAACTCATAATATACTGCTCTACTTGCAATATTCTGACTGTCTGTTGCCTTGCGCTCTAGCTGTGCCTTATTAAGAACTGAAGATACCCCTAGCTGTTACCAAGGTATGCTGGTTGTCCCTATTCTATTTTAGCCCAAAAAGAATGCCCTGTGCTGAGCTGTTACACAATTGGATAATTGTGATTGGTTCCTAGCAATCAAACTCATCTACTTGACTCGCCAGAAGCCAATAATCACGTTGGCTTCCAATTTCATACAAGCAAAGCATGCACGTCTTGCTCACACCATTCTCTTCTCCATTCCACTCCGTGCTCGTGTTTCCCATTGTTGTGCCAATCGTGTGAGCGTTCCAATGGCGGAGGTGGTGGCCGCCATGGCCATCCGGCCACTGGTGTCCCTGTTGATGAGCAAGGCATCCAGCTCCCTCCTGGACCAGTACAAGGTGATGGAGGGAATGGAGGAGCAGCACAAGATTCTCAAGCGTAAGCTTCCGGCCATCCTCGACGTCATCACCGATGCCGAGGAGCAGGCCACGGCTCATAGAGAAGGTGCCAAAGCCTGGCTTCAGGAGCTCAAGACTGTGGCCTATGAAGCAAATGAAGTCTTTGACGAGTTCAAGTATGAAGCGCTCCGCCGTGAAGCCAGGAAGAAGGGGCACTACAACAAGCTTGGCTTCGATGTAATAAAACTCTTCCCTACTCACAATCGTGTTGCGTTCCGTTACAAAATGGGCCTCAAGCTTTGCCTGATTTTGCAAGCCGTTGAGGTCCTCATAGCAGAGATGCAGGTCTTTGGGTTCAAGTATCAACCGCAGCCGCCGGTGTCCATGGAGTGGAGGCAGACCGATTATGTTATCACTGACCCACAAGAAATTGCAAGCAGGTCCAGAGACAAAGATAAGAAGAATATTGTTGCTACACTACTTGGTCAAGCTAACAATGCAGATCTTGCAGTTGTTCCCATCGTTGGAATGGGTGGCCTTGGCAAGACCACATTAGCACAACTCATATACAATGAACCTAGAATTCAGAAGCATTTCGAATTGTTGCTGTGGGTATGTGTCTCTGATGTCTTTGATGTGAACTCCCTAGCCAAGAGTATAGTTGAAGCATCTCCCAAGAAAAATGATGATACAAACAAACCACAACTAGAGAGACTTCAGAAATTGGTCAGCGGGCAGAGGTATCTCCTTGTGTTGGATGATGTCTGGAACAGAGAAGTCCATAAGTGGGAAAGGCTGAAGGACCATCTTAAGCATGGTGCCATGGGTAGTGCGGTGCTGACAACAACTCGTGATAAAGGAGTTGCTGAAATTATGGGTGCAGATACCCACATTCTCGGTCGTTTGGATGATAGATTCTTAAAGGAAATTATTGAGGCTGGAGCATTCAGTTCCCGAAAAAAAAAGCCTGTTGAGCTAGCCAAGATGGTTGATCAGATTGTGAACAGATGTCGTGGCTCTCCTTTAGCTGCAAGTGCACTGGGTTCTGTACTTCGTACCAAGGCCACCGTGAAAGAATGGAAGGCTATAGCATCTAGAAGCAGCATTTGCACTGAGGAAACTGGAATCTTGCCAATACTCAAGCTTAGCTACAACGATTTGCCATCGCACATGAAGCAGTGCTTTGCTTTTTGTGCTGTATTTCCAAAGGATTACAAGATTGATGTAGGGAAGCTGATCCAACTATGGATCGCAAATGGCTTTATCCCTCAACACAAGGAAGATAGTCTTGAAATCATTGGACAACTTATTTTTGATGAGCTTGCTTCAAGGTCATTCTTTCTGGATATAGAGAAGAGTAAAGAAGACTGGGGTTATTATTCAAGAAATTCATGTAAAATCCACGATCTTATGCATGATATTGCAATGTCTGTTATGGAAAAGGAATGTGTTGCTGCGACTATGGAGCTAAGTGAAATTGAGTGGCTTGGAGATACTGCTCGGCATTTGTTTTTATCATGTAAAGGAACAGAAGGTATTTTGAATGATTCTTTGGAGAAAAGATCCCCTGCCATTCAAACACTCATATGTGATAGTCCTATGCAAAGCTCGTTGAAGCATCTGTCAAAATACAGCTCTTTGCATGCCTTAGAGCTCTGTATGTGGACAGAATCATTTCCACTAAAACCAAAGTATCTACATCACCTGAGGTACCTTGATCTCTCGTGGAGTTATATCAAATCACTTCCTGAAGATATAAGTATTCTATATAACCTGCAAATGCTGGACCTTTCCTACTGCTCTTATCTTGATCGACTTCCGAGGCAAATGAAGTATATGACTTCCCTCTGCCACCTCTACACTCATGGATGTCCGGAGTTGAAGTCCATGCCTCCAGAACTCGGAAAACTCAAAAAGCTGCAGACGCTCACATGTTTTGTGGCAGCAGTTACTGGCCTTGATTGCAGTGATGTCGGAGAGCTGCAGCATTTAAACCTTGGTGGGCAGTTAGACCTATGTCAGATAGAGAATGTTATAGCAGCAGAGGAAAAAGTGGAAAACCTTGGAAACAAGAAGGATCTCAGAGAACTGACGTTAAGATGGAATTCTGTTTGTGATAGCAAGGTTCTCGACAATTTCAAACCACGTGGTGGGCTGCAGGTTCTGAAGATATATTCCTATGGAGGAGAGTGCATGGGTATGCTGCAAAACATGGTTGAGATCCATCTTGTTGGTTGCCAAAGATTGCAAGTTTTGTTCAGATCTAGTACAATCTTCACTTTTCCAAAACTGAAGGTGCTTACACTAGAGCATTTGTTGGGTTTTGAGAGATGGTGGCAAATAGATGAGAGGCAAGAAGAACAGACAATATTTCCTGTGCTTGAGAAGTTGTTTATTAGTCATTGTGGAAAGTTGGTAGCATTGTGTGAAGCACCATTGTTGCAAAGACCTTGTGGTGAAGGTGGTTATAAATTGGTACGCTCAGCATTTCCTGCCCTAAAGGTGCTCGAACTGGAAGACTTGGAGAGCTTTAAGAGATGGGATGAAGTCGAAGAGACTCAAGGGGAACAGATATTGTTTCCTCAGCTTGAGGAACTGTCAATTGAGAAATGCCCAAAGCTGACAGCGTTACCTGAAGCACCGTTGCTTCAAGAAGCATGCAGTGAAGGTGGTTATAGATTGATACACTCAGCGTTTCCTTCCCTAAAGGTGCTGAAAATGATAGACTTAGAGAGGTTTCAGAGATGGGGTGCTGCTACTGAAGGTGAACAGATATTGTTTCCTCAGCTTGAGGAGCTGTTTGTTTTGAGATGCCCAGAGGTAATAGGTTTACCTGAAGCACCAAATCTCAGTGTATTACATATTATAGATGGCAAACAAGAGATCTTCCACTGTGTACACAGTTATTTGTCTTCACTGACCAATCTGACACTGAAGCTAGAATACACAGAAAAAACATCAGAGGCTGAGTGCACTTCAATTGTACCAGTGGATAACAAGGAGAAATGGAACCAGAAATCCCCTCTTACAGTTGTGGAGTTAGGATGCTGCAACTCATTCTTTGGACCAGGTGCACTAGAGCCGTGGGACTATTTTGTACACCTTAAAAAGTTGGAAATTGATAGATGCGATGTGCTCGTCCACTGGCCAGAGAAAGTGCTCCAAAGCTTGGTATCCTTGAGGACATTAGTGATTACAAACTGCGAAAATCTGACTGGATATGCACAAGCTCCTCTTGATCCATTGGCTTCCGAAAGGAGCCAGCACCTGAGAGGTCTGGAGTCTCTTCAGTTAAAATGGTGTGAAAGTGTGGTAGAGATGATCACTGGCCCGGCATCTCTCAAGAGCATGGAGATTAGGTCGTGTCCTAAGCTTGAATATATATTTGGCAAGCAGCAGGGCATGGCAGAGTTAGTTGAAGGATCTACTAGCAGTGAGGCAATCGTGCCTACAGCTGTATCAGAGTTGTCCTCTTCACCCATGAATCACTTTTATCCATGCCTAGAAGATCTACATTTAGTTGGATGTGGAAGCTTACCAGCGGTTCTAAATCTGCCTCCATCCTTAAATACCTTACAAATTGCTGACTGCAGTAGTATTCAAGTCCTATCATGTCAGTTGGGTGGGCTCCAGAAACCACAACTCACTACCTCCATAAGCAGAAGTCCTATCATGCCAGAGCCACTAGCAGCAGCAGCAACAGCAATAGTGCATTTACTTCCTCCCCATCTCGAAGTTCTAGGAATACAGGACTGTGCTGGCATGTTGGGTGGGACTCTCTGTCTGCCTGCACCTCTCAAAGCACTGACTATTATTGGCAATAGTGGGTTGACATCATTGGAGTGTCTGTCGGGAGAGCACCCCCCATCGCTGGAAGTCCTTGGTCTTCAAAGATGCAGTACCCTTGCATCCTTGCCGAATGAGCCGCACGTATACAGTTCTCTCAGGTTTCTTAAAATTACAGGCTGCCCTGCTATAAAAAAGCTCCCTAGATGCCTGCAGCAGGAACTGGGCAGCATCAAATACAAACAACTCGATGCCCAGCATGAAGGTATGCTTGCAGCACGTCCTTCTATCTTTGCCACATTTAATAAACAGATGCAGTCATCCATTCCATTAAATCTTCCACGCCACGCCAGCATGTCTGTACAAGTTTGTTCTCCATTATTTTACTTCTGTACGGTATAAATTTTTATGTTACATTAGCTTGTAGTATGTGTTTGTTCTGATGCCATTTGTGATATGTGCAGTGATGGCACTTAAACCGAAGACATGGAAGCAGATGCCAAGGCTAGTCCGTGAGCGGAGGAACGCCGCTACAGAAGCCAAGGAACGCCAACGATCCACTAGGCAGGAGTAAACAGGTCGGAAACCATGTAGAAAGGGCATGGATTCTGATTCTGATTGTTGCTCTGCTCTGCTAGGGGAATGGCCTGTGATTGCTTCTACAACTGAACTATGCCTCAGTCGCACTTGGTCGAGAACTGTCAAGCATCTCTGAATCAAAATCCTAGGCCGAGAAGATCTCATCTTGTTCTGGTTTGCTGCTGCCCAGTCAAGCGAGTAAAACAGGGAAGAAACAACGTAGAAAGGGCATGGTAGTCTATTTTATTTTGCTTCAGAAATTGTACCAATTCATGCCATGATTGTTATCTGCTCTCTGTTAAACTCGGACCTTTATCTTGTTCAAGATTCCGATACTTGCCAGGTTTAGTAGAAGCTGGCTTACTTTTAACGTGAGCTATATATCTAGTTTCAGCCTAGTTACTTTAGTTGAGAAGACAATGGCTCTTAACTTGTCCAGATGGTACTAGTAGTATTTAAACTGTGATTTGTTCATTTGCTCCGGTGCCTTTTCCAGATCAAGCACAAACCTTTCTGGCCATGCTTGCTTGACGTGAAGTTTTACAGGCATATAGTGAGGTGTGGGATGGATGTTATCATCTCTGGATATGCATATATATACTCCCTTCGTTCCAAAATAGATGACCCAACTTTGTACTCAAAGTTAGCCCAAAGTTGGGTTATCTATTTTGGAACGGAGGGAGTATAATATACAGTTAAGCAGCGGTTTCACCATCTGTATGAGAGAGAGGCATTTCTCCTCGTATGTATGAGAGAGAGGCCGATACTTGTTGATTGCGATGGCCCTGTATGTGCAGTTGAGAAACTGTATGTTTGCCCATGGAGGAATGAGTTTCTCTGGAGGCATTTCTCCTCGTATGTAAGATCAACTGTTGAATTACTCTGCTCTGCCGCAAAACTGTATGTTTGCCTGTGGAGGAATGGATTCCAGTTTCAGTATTTGTGAGCTACTCCTTTGTACTATCTAGTTTCAGCATCGTTTATTAGTTTAGAAGACATTTACTGTTGACCTTTTTACGTGTTCAGAACACGTGCTATTTGAAATGTAATTCTTTTTTCTTTACCTGTTTCGATACTTGTACAGATCAAGTAGTACAAGTTGGGGGGAGAAAAAGCTCAGGTCCATGAACTGTTTGCTCCTGTCTAGCATCTGTCTGTCTGAACAAAAGGAGTGATTTTTCCTTTGATATTTCCCCAGGTTAGTTGGGATGTGTACTCACGCTTGTGAGCTGCCTATGTGCATCTATCTAGTTTCAGCGGCATTATTTGGTTGACAAGACATTGATAGATTGGCCTTCAACTTGCTGTATCGCGGCAATGCTGGTTACTGGGGAGATAGATGTTGGGGCTTTCTGAGCAGACAGATCGCTGCGGCATGCCGAATCATCCTTTAGCAGGAGGTAATAACCATCCAACTTGTTGATAAACTTTGCTGCCTGTGATTGCTTCTGCACCGCCGTCGCTCTCAGTGCAGAATTGTCGGGGCCTGCAGTGCACTGTGACTGCTTGGCATTGGGTCGACCATCGCTCAATCACATCCCAGGCCAGCCAAGACGATCTATCTGATCTGGACTTGGTTTGCTGCTTGTCATTTGGGTGGATCAGCAGCAGTTTAGTCTTCAGTTTCGCATGTCTGTTTGTTCTTCAATGTAGCCCAGAGACGGTCTGATATCTGAATAACTTGCTGGCTGCTTACGAGGGAGGAACCAAAAGAGCGGGCAAAGGATTCTTTTTAGTAGTATAATATAAGATTTTGTGTCATTTGATTACTTTTGGCACAGCTTCAGTTGACAGTTTGCATCCTCATCTTCTCAAGCATGAATTTACTCTTGGTGTGTTTTTTACTACGGAGTATATTTCTTTTTACAGCCTGCCTCAGTTAGCGCTCTGCTTTTATAAGCTAGTGCTAGATCAGAGTCCTGTTTCTCTGTTATGCCGCACTAGCAGATAGGAGGCGTGCATGCTGTGGTGGAATCAATATTGATTAAATCTTAAGCACGAATTCTGTTATTACATACTCCCTCAGTTCGGATTTAGTTGTCGCAACGGTTTTCTTGCGAAAACCCCCTCCATCTATTTCCGACCGAACCCGCGGTCCTCGCCCTCACTCTCTTCTCCGGCTGGCCGCCGCGGTCCGCTCGGGTCTCTTCTCCGGCTCACCGCCGCGCTGCCGCCGCGCTCTCCCCCCTCCCCCTCCCCTCCCCACCTTCTATCGCGTCGCTGCGCTCTCCTCCCCCACCTTCGGTGGCCTCGCCGCGCTCCTCTCCTCCTTCCCGCGGCGACGGATTGAGTTCAAGCTTGGACCTTTGAGTTCAAGCCGGCGACGGATTCCGTCGATGCAAGGCCTTCACCGCCGCCAAGCTCCTGCCGCCGGTGGCCGTGAGCTTCAGGGGAGACCCCATCCTCTTTCCCTCCTAGATCCACCACGCAGCTCGCTCATGCACCGGGATGCCGACGCCATGGAGGACGCTGCTCCACCCCTGCTCCGCTCTGTGCCCCCGACGCTATGGAGGACGCCGCTCCTCCCCTACTCCAGCCTCAAGGTACTCCACCCCTGCTCAAGCATGAAGGAACAACCATGGAGCTGCTTCTGAATGTTGTGCCGCTGCGCCATTGTTCATCTCTGAATGTTGGGCTCCATGCACCGTACATATTGCATATGTTATTCATCTCTGAAATACACCACCCCTGCGTCGATGTTCATCTCTGAATGTTGGGCTCCATCTCTGAATGTTGAATGTCCCTCTCCATCCCTCTCTTGGCACTCTCTCTGTTTCTGTTTCTTTCCATCTTTCTCTGTAGCGTATGGTGTGGATTTGTGGGGAGCTTGACTGTTCTTGGAGTGGTGGTGCTTTAGAGAGCTCATAAACTGTTCTTATTTCTTGGGGCTATGCTTGCTTGCTCGCCTCCTGTAGACCCATGTCCTCAGGGTGAACATACACTGCGACGGCTGCAAGCACAAGGTCAAGAAGCTGCTCCAGAAGATCGAAGGTACACATACGCCCAGCTAGTGTCCATCACCTTCCAATCCAATCCAATCGAAGATCCATGGAGTATGCAAATTGCCGTATTTTGTTTTTGTGCATTATCGATAACCGATGATGCAGCTCAGTAGAGATGAGATACAACAAGGAATGGGAATAATGACATGTTGCTAGTGACATCTTTGTCTGATTGATGGTTGATTAGTCCTAGTTACAAATTCTTTGTGTATATGATGGGAATAATGACATGTTGCTAGTGATATCTTTGTGTATATGTTGATTTTCAAGGGACATGTAGCCTAGTTACAAATTGCTTATTGTAATAAATGCTTGTTTATTCATCGAATGATGGGGAAGCGGTTGCAGTTACCATGTGTCATGTTTTGGGTCCTGCATTGCAGTAGAAGGCTTTAAATTTATGCTTTGGAGTTCGTAAGTTTTAAACAAAATGATTACTAGTGCATCCAGGAATCATTTAAGTTATGAACCATTGCATATTATGAATTTTGTTCTATGCAATCTTCGAGTACAATGGTGTTGCAAGGCATGTACTCCAAGTAGAAATACTCCCTGGAGTAAATAAAATTAAAATTTCTCACATTTTTCAGCGAAACTAGTGACGGATTGTTTATCTGTCGGTATGCTTTTATCGGTGTAGTTCATATACTTTTTAATTGCAGATAATCAGAGCCAACAAGTTGTTCCAGATGTTCACTTAAAGTCCATAATTATTTAGCCTGTGAAATCTTGCCAAGGATTTACCGTGCAGAGTTGGCCGCTGGCCGCTGGTGGTACGTGTGCATTCTATAGCATGGTCTATTCTTTCATGTGTGGCTTTGGTTACAGTGATTTTGATGCCATCTGCTAACACTTTATGAACTATGATGTCTTCTTTACTTAGGTTTAAAATATGACAGAGAATGGCTTCTCCAAGGATCAGGTGGTGAAATTTTGACACAAAAAAAGGTAACTGAATTGCTTTCTGTATGTGTTCAACCTTACGGATAACACCTCAATGCTCTAGCAAAAGAGGAAAGCAAAAGTGTAAGGCAAACTTAGGGCACGATTTGTAACTACCCACTGCTTGTCCATTTAGTTACTGAGGTTTTTTTAACCTTCCAGTAAAACAAATAGCATGGTTACACAAGGTGAAGACAGATTACACACCCTAGACAGATTACACAAGTTGAATTACATATATATGAAAATAATTGCAGGAGTAGATTGCTACTCTCCTGTTTAATTAAATGTCCATGGGTTGATTTCAGTTCTATGCTTGGGGTCAGCATATTCATTAAGGCTGATCTATTCTAACTCAGCCATTTTTTTGCCTACGCTGAGAAATGCATAAGAATTCTTCCCTTGAGAAATTAATTAATTAATTATAAAGGGGGGCACATTAACAGCTCATTAAGCAAGAGGAGATGGCAGGACCATCCAATTAAATCCCATTCTTATCTTCTTCTTCTTTCTTCCCTCGAGAAATTAATTAATTAATTATAAGCAGGAGTATTTTACAGAGGAAGATGCAAAAACCGTTAATGGTTATTCAGCTTATCTGAATCTTCTGCCAAAATCAGCTTATCTGAATCTTCTGCCAAAATCACCTTATCTGAATCTTCTTCCAAACCAACTTATCTGAATCTTCTTAATCAACTGGTCATTTCTAGCACCAACCAGAGCACTAGCTGACCCCAAGTAAAGAAGAGCTGCTCTTTTCCTGCTGCTTGGAGGCTGCTGGTGCTCTTTTATTGCTGCTTGAAGGCTCCTGGTTCTCTTTTCCTACTGCTTGGAGGCTACTGGTACTCGGAGGGTGTTTCTGCCACTTGAAGGAGGTGGCTGCTCTTTTCCTACTGCTTGGAGGCTGCTCGTGCTCTTTTTCTGCTTCTTGAAGGTTGTTGTTGCTCTTTTCCTCCTTCTTGGAGACTGCTGGTACTCGAAGGGTGTTTCTGCTGCTTGAAGGCTCCTGGTTCTCTTTTCCTACTGCTTGGAGGCTACTGGTACTCGGAGGGTGTTTCTGCCACTTGAAGGAGGTGGCTGCTCTTTTCCTACTGCTTGGAGGCTGCTCGTGCTCTTTTCCTGCTTCTTGAAGGTTGTTGTTGCTCTTTTCCTCCTTCTTGGAGACTGCTGGTACTCAAAGGGTGTTTCTGCTGCTTGAAGGCTCCTGGTTCTCTTTTCCTGCTGCTTGGAGGCTGCTGGTATTCGAAGGGTGTTTCTGCTTCTTCAAGGCTGCTGCGGCTCTTTTCTTGTTGCTCTTTTCATGCTGCTTCGGCTCTTTTTCTATTGCTAAGATTGATTCTGCATCTTCTATAAAGGCTATGGTCTGTTCAACTAGCTCACGATCGATAGATAGAGCTATAGGAAGCCGTCCTTTTGCCTGCCGGCGTTCCTTGCTCATGTGAGGGATCGAGTAGTCTATTGCTCCTTTGTTTCTCATTACCTCTCGGATGCATGACTGCAGCGTCACGAAGCTTCTAGCTAGCTTATCAACTAGGTAGTTTCGATATTCCTCCTCCACACCTTCTATCAGTTCCCTGATGCTTTGAGGTGCTCTTCTATCGGTGTGGGACTGGAGAGACCTGAATATGCAAAGATCAAGAATGTTCATGTCAGGACTGTTTGGAGGTTGTTGAAGCAACTTAATATCCAAATCAGTCTATTCTATGACTTGTCGGAAAACCGGGTCATCGGGAAGAATATGTGGTGTGGCATTATCTTGTTGGATATAGATTGTCCGTCCTTCATCTTCGTTCGGCTAGCGCTCTTGGATCGCAGGAATAAGTTTCTCACACATGTAATACCTCATTACATCTCGTGTGACTTTCAATGATTTGAGCTCGAGCGTCCCTTTATCTCTATTTTCACTAGTTCTTTGAGCAAGAGACTGTGTGACAAATGCCCAAATGCCGAGCTTTCTATCAAACATGACCTCACCACCTTCGCCGTATCTTGGTTTAGCCACGGCAGCGAGAAACATCACCTTGGCGATGCTATCCTTATGATGCAAGGTGCGCAAGGGGTCGGGTTCTTTGGGAAGCAAATAGTAGTTGTTCACCTCCCCAGTCATGTTGAACCACTTTTCGTCCATGTAGGCTATGTTGTCTAATTCCAGTGTCGCAGACCAATAATCTTCACACATAGCCAAGCACCATTTCAATCTCTTTACAATGTTGGATAGGTTTAAGTGGGGCCTCAACTTATTATTGTGACGCCTCAAATGACCCCACTCGAACCTTGAGTGTAAGGTCGTGCAGCTTACACCCAATGCCTTTGACAGACCTCGCAATGTTCTCCTTCTGTTCAATGGGATTGTCACCACCCTCGACAGTTCCAAATCTTTCCGCTTGCGGCCAACTCTACCTGGCTTTTGATTTGAGACATCAACTTTCTCCCTTGTTCAATCTGTTTAAGAGCTCTTTCCCATATTCTCTCAACAGTTCTTACGGTTGTATCGAGTAGGCTAGCAATGACCTCCTTGTCTTTTTTCAGAACTTGTCCATTTTGGGTCTTGATCACCGTTAGTGCAAAATAAATACCATATCTCTCCTCATTTGTGAGTTCTCTGCCTTCCCCATGAATTGGTTTCTGTACAACACTTGCTTCCTCATGAATTGCTTCCTCTACACCACTTGCTTCTTCATGAATTGGTTCCTCTACACCACTTGCTTCTTCCCCTGTCAAATAAGGAGCAAAAGATAAGTCATCTAGCTATTGCAAATAATAGGAGTAGATCATGAAAATGAAAATAAAAATGCAAAAGTTTTGGAGGTAGTACCTGTTGCTTCATTATTGACTGGTTCTTCATTGTTGTATTGTTGTGTTGTGTTGTGTTCTTCCTGTTGATCTAGGTTCTGAGGCATCATCTTGTTGAGGACTCATGTTGAGATCAATCCCAAACATCATTGCGGCAGTGGAGCACTTGCTCAGGTAACTGTTCATTAGAGAGCAATGATGTAAAAAAAATATTGCACCTCTCTTAATAGAGTATTTTTGCAGAAATTAGTGAAACAGAAGATACATGATCCAGAAATGAGGAGATAACAATATTCCTCCAGTTCAGACTTATCTACCATCAGAGCTAAACAGGTGAGAACAGCAATTATAATTATCTATTCCAAACTGCAACCAAGCTAAGAGCAAGCTGCACTTGTTTTCAACTCCTGCAGCCTGAGCGGTAGGGCTAGTGTACTTCTATTTAGCTTACTACTCTAAATGCATATGCTGCCGATGTTGCCTTGGTGACATCTTTTTTAAGACAGTGGGGTTTCAGAAGTATGAAAACAATTTAGATGTTCTCCTCACTGTCTGTTTGTGTTGTGGCATGCTTTATCTGAACCTACTCTAAATTCTTTGCTTGGACGTCAATTTGGCTGGTAATGTAGAGTTTCTACTAGACAAATTGATTCACTCCAAAACATACTCTGCTGCGATGACCAACAAATTCAGGGCGCCTATAACTCTGAACCTTAAGCAGCAGATGCTCTGCTGCGCTAGACTGCTTTGCTGCAAATCATTTCCAACTGCTCTGTTTTTGTATTCTCAGTTGTTCAGAGTCAATATTGGAGCTGGATATAATATTCTGGCACTTTCAATTGTCTGTTAGGTGGTCATTTTTGTTTTAGAAAATATCTCATGTAATAGCAATTGTTGGCATGTTGTACAGTAGCCATCTCAGCTCTGTCTAGTGAGAGTTGAAGAGAAGAAATCCTGGAACAGAAAGAAAACGCTACAGCATCATACACCAAAATAGTGATGAATCAACCAATCAGTTGCATCAACCAGTTCCAGACTGCACCTCAAATGCCAAAAGAGTTCACTGTTCAGACTAATCAAGATGAAGATGCAGATGCAGTGCCCATCCATGCATCTGAAACACATTCAAAACATTCTTCATTGTTCACACACTTACTAAGGACTTTAGTTTGAATTTGTTGCTGTCTGAAACAATCATCCAAGGCGAAATCTGGCCCATGCAAAACTGCTATAGCAAACTTTCTCTCATTATGAACACCTTCTATGAACACTTTCTAGGTGTGCTTGCATTTTTAGTCAACAAAACCTTTTCTTGCTTCATTTCGTTATGTGTGCATCACACCAGGTTAATATCAAACTACTTTCTCTGATTCAATTTCAGACAGAAACAAAATTTCATAGCAGGGATCGGAGCAGCAGCAGCAACCTGCAACTTCTTCAGAGAAGAACTCGAAGGCAGGGAAGCAACAGCAGCTCGAGCTCCACCGGCTGCAGGGGAGAAGCAGAAGCACGAGCTCGACCGGCTGCAGAAGCACGAGCGCCGCCGTTTTTTGTTCAACGGAGGAGCTACAACGACGAGCTTCAGCGGCGGCAAGCGGAGGACCACGACGGCCGGGCCAACCAGCAAGGAGACGAGCGGGGAATTGGGAGGGGGCGGCGGCGATTCGGTTGATCCGTGGCTTTCCGACAAGCGTGGCTCGAGGCGGGTGTAGCTCTCGGCGCGGCGGAGCTCGGACTGGCTCGGGGAGGACTGAGGTCGCCCGTCGGCGTCGAACTCGTGGGGGCAGCCGCGGTCGTAGTGGGAGGAGATGGCCTCGATTCCGTTGATCTACGGCCGGAGGCAGCTGAGGAGTTTCAGGAGATTTTTGGCAGGGGACAAGCATCGGGATCAGGCCGGTGGTCGGAGCTCCACTGGCCTGCAGCCTCGCCGGCGGCCGATTCTTCACGCGCGAGCCGCGCACGCCTGTCATCGTCTATTTTGGTACAATTTGAAGATGCGCAGGGGGTTTCTTGTAAATGTTTCGTAGTTCAATTTTTAAAACCCCCACGACAACTAAATCCGAACGGAGGGAGTATATTTTTCTTGGGCCAATAGCTCCCGTGCGACACATTTGAAGTGAATTGGCTTGTGTGCGATGTTGTTCGAGCGAATGGCTGTGGTGCGACACATTTGAGCAGGTAAATAGCCCACGCACGACATGGCTGTTAAACTGAACTGATGCCCTCGTAAGCTGTTGGGGGCTGGACCCACCACTTATCCACGTAAGCGCTGGACCCACCACTTATCCACCTAAGCGCGGGACCCACCACTTGTCTACTCGCGGGACCCACCTCCTCGCAGCTAGAAGAGACGAGCGCCCGTGCCCGTCCGCCCGCCGCCACCCATTCATCCCCTTTCCCCAATCTTTCTCTTCTCCGGCAACCTAGCGCAAATGTCTACCTCCTCCGCCACGCAATCAAAATGGCGACAGTATGGACCAGTGCTGCTAACAAGGTGCCCTGAATGCCCACGCCCAGACCCTCTTAAACGGTTGGTCACTAAAAGGGATGACAATCGCAATCTTGGGCGGGAATTTGTGAAATGCTTGAGCAAACCAATGGTAGGAAGGGATGGCAAGGTTAGATCTCAGTTCTTAGCCCGTTCTTTCGCTGTCTTTCGCTCTGATTTCTCCATTTTTTGTTTTTTCTTCTCGAATTTGGGATTTAGGGTTCATGTTGTTCTTTTCAGATCTTGAAGAAATGTTACCATTTCGAGTGGATTGATGAATATGTTGATAGGATTTAGTTTGAGGGCTACGTTGATTCGAGCGTGGCCGCAACCTGGGAGCTCAATTTGGGCGGGGTGCCGCCGATTGCTGTGGAGAATACGGGGAGCTCGGGCGGAGGGGCGGGCAGAGTCGTGCCGATGGTGATGTATGCGCGCAATGCTGAACTGCATGCGGAGTCCGAACTGACCGAGGAACTCAAGAAGATCAAGAAACATCTAATGCAGATGATCGATTTGCAGAAGCAAGCAAATATCATGGCAGGAGGTTCTATTGTTGTATCATTGCTCTGTTTTTGTTTTATTTGTCGTTCATCCATCATTAGAATGGGCATTTAGGCCTGTCAGGGTAGAAGAGGTGATCTGTGCGCAAGTAATGTATCTGAATTGAAGCAGCAATTTGGAACACAAATTATTCAGTGTTCATGTTCTGTTTCCCCTGTTTTTGTTCTTCAGTTAACAGAGTACACACCCAAATTCAGTTTCTAGTAAAAAACAAAACTGGGCTGCCGAATAGATGTTGGGCCGTAAGGAGACCGGGCTCAAGGAGACCAGCCCACCCGCGTAGTGGCACCAGCCCACCTCTAACTTCTGCAAATAAAATGTTACTTGTTTTTACTTTGGCCTTTTTCTTGCACTAAATTTTGTGATGGATCATTTTTTGATGCAATAAAACCAAATGTTAACTGTTTTTATGCATGTCTACAGTTCCATGAACTAAATGAGTTGCATGAAGTAAATTAGTTTGCATTTCCTAGTTGCATGTCCATAGTGGGTTTGTGGGCCCGTGGGTTTGCATGGGGCTCCTAGTTGCATGTCCATGGTTTGGCCAATATTTTGAAGATGGTGTGTGTGGTGAGATTGAGGTGTAGCAACCCGGGCTCGTAGCAACTCATAGCAATACACAAATAATAAGCAAGAACAACCCATAGCAATCTTCAAATAATAGCACGAAACACACAATATATATAGTAGCATAACGATTGCAACCCATAGTTCCACGATAGCCTTACAACATCATGATAGCCTTACAACTTAAAATACTAATACAACTTAATAATAGTAGCATAACGATTACTACTTAAAAAAACTAATACGATAAGCTAGATAGATCGGGGGGCACCAAACGCGGGTTCTTCTTCGAGCTCTTCTCCTCCTCCTCCTCCTCCGGGGCGCCCCCTCCTCCGGGGAAACAACGCCACCTCGCTCCTCCGGGCGCCGCCCTTCAGTCCTCCCCGTTGTTGGTGGGGTACGGAAGCGTGTGCATAACGCCGTTGTTGGGGAAGATGCTCTGGAAGTCGGTGAAGATATTGTAGGTGGTGAAGGCTATGAACTCACAACCAACCCAATACGCTCGCCCGAGGAGATGGAAAGCATCGAAAGGGTTAGTGAACGCGGCGAGGAGCCCAACCACAACGCCGTTGTGGTTGACCTCCTCAACATGGTACATCCGAGGAGAGCCGCGGGGGAGGTGGCGGAAGCTGGCCGCAAGGAAGAACTCCGTTAACTCCCTTGCGCCCCTCCACCTCGAGATCGCCCAAACCCTAAGGGTTCTCTCTACATACACTCCGGCCGGGTAGAGCCTTTCCGGCACGGTTGGGGGGAAACGGTAGGTGGGGGCGGTGTACTGCATGGTGGCGGGGTGGCTCAAGTGCTCGGTCGGGTTTGATGGAGAAGAAGGAAGAAGAAGGGCAGAGGAGGCAGAGGATGGGGTATGATGGATGAGGAGGGAGAGGACGATAGTGCCCGGCTTAAATAGCCCAAGTGCGGTGTGGTTTCACCCCGTCGAAACCCTAGAATTAATGGGCGGGCGGCGTTTGGTGGCGCCCCATGAAAGTGTGTACACGAGCGTGGCCGTGGGAAACGGAGTACGATGCTTCTATGCCACCGGTCGCGGGTCAAGGGGGACGGGCTCACGCACGCGTCTGTGCCGTCGTGGGTCAAGGGGACATGCCTTCCCCGGGTTCTCTGCGTGTGCCACCCGTGCATGCATGCCGTAGCCCATTAATTTTCTCATCTTGCTAGGGCCTGGCTAGAGGGCAAGGTTCGGTCGATGGGAGACGTGACAATAATGGACGCCTTGTTTTGCCGATCTTGTAACGGGCAGCATGCCATTTGAACTGCATCGATACCCACATCGATACCCCATGCCAGTATTGCGTCCTCAAAGAGGAGCACGCCATGCACAACGTGCACACCACGCCATGCAGCGTTGGCTTTTTGGTTGTCTTCATCGGGCTGCTGCATTGTGGTCGGGTGCATGCTTTGATGCGACGCTGCATCGGTTCTAATGGTAGGCATGCGACAGCTTACTGCGTCGATAGGGGTGGCGGAGCAGGGCTACGTCGAGGCATGCATGCAACGCACAGGCGCAGTTCTGCGGGTGGGCATGCATGCTGCGGCCGGCACGGGCACGCATGCAACGATGGAAAGGGCACTGCGTAGGCTTGGTCCATGCACCGCGTCAACTCTTACCGTTGGATTCAAATGAACGGTCCTGATGCCCCAATGAGAGAGGCTGATCCAAACCCCACCGCGTCAACCAATCAGCGCGTCTCATGCGGATCGCTGCACACTGTGGCTAACCCTAGCGCCTGATCTCAACCGTCCACGCACAACGATCGACGACCAGGTAGTGTGCGGGGTTTTGAGGGGTTTTGAGAGGGGTTTTGAGGGGTTTTGAGAGGTTTTGACTGATTAGGGTTGAGCAGTCAAAGCTGCACTCATTGTTCAAATGAGGGACCTTCTGCACTCTGGCTGCCCGCGAGAACAGAAACGTGGCGTACAACCGCCAGGTATGGGGAAGCGTGTTGTAGCACCACACTAAATGCCAATGAAGTCCACTAATTGGATCTCTCCCTGGGGTCGCCCCATCTTCATGGCACCATTCATACAGCCGGCATGTGCACTCCCCTGCACCATCTGCTAGATTTTGAATCTGCTTTCTACCTATCGGTTTTATTTTAGCTTCAGTAAACTTGTGAGCTTGGCACTGTTCAATATTTGAAACTTGCGGGGCATTCAGCAAGGTCAGATACGCGTCGGACAACTTATGCACTTGTACTCTTGTATAATTGGTTACTGTAGATAATTCAACACAACTTATATAAGTTCTTGATATACTCTTGTACTCTTGGAGTGATGAAACGTGCCGGACAGGTGTGGGCATATCAAGTTCTGTTACTCTTGTATAAGTTGGTTATTGTCGATAATTCAAGACAAACCTATTTGCAAGTGCAATTTCCCTTCCATGAAAGACTCATTCATACTTGTTGCCATTCTTTTCATGTGAGTTGACTTCAATATAACATAGTATTTCCCATCAATTTTTGTTTGGCAAGGAATCATATATAAACCAAACATGCAATTAGGATGATCACATGACTCACAAAGACATGACAAACAGTTCTTGAGTGGCTTGCTCAAGACATATCCCATGCTCACAGTTTATCTATTTATTTCCTAAAAAGAGCTAACGAAGAAAAGATATGCATAGAAATCCTATATATACTCTACTGTCTTAAGATGTCAAAGTGAATGTGATATGTTTCCAGATTTGCTTATCTGTTTATCCAGCTTCAGTCTATCTAAAATATTGGAGGAAAACAAATATACATGTACCCTCTCCCGCCAAATCCGTCTCCCAATGTTTTTGTCGAGCCAGAGCTCATGTCTATGCCACAATATGACCTTGCAATTATGCTGGAGTCCAAGGTCATGGTCATGACCATCCGCGGGTCGTCTATTGCCGAGGGGAGAACAAAGACAAGCCATGCGAACACCATGTTTGTATGTAGCATTAGTGAAAGTGTCGCGCTTTGTTGATATGCCGACGCAGGCCAGCAACGCCAAGGCTGTCTGCTTTGGTCCCTCCAAGCGGATGCTCAAGCTCCGTGATGCTAGCTGTTCATGCAGTTGGCGTGTGTGAGACGTCGACCATCCTCACCCCGGCCTCGACTTCCAAGATAGTGTGAAAGAAGACTGTTTCACTCCGTTTGAGTGTTCATTTAATTGGCTTCATTAAATTGACCATCCTCACCACGGCCTCAACTTGCACGTTCGTGTGAAAATGGATCACTATAGATCAACGTTCATTGTTGATGTCTCGTATAGTCAAATCGGACACTCTATTCAGAAAACTGGAAGTCACGGTCACACTGAGTACATCGGAGTGAGTCAACACAGTCAGCGAGTCCAGGTGCATGTGTCTTGGTAGACGACTTGCCATAGATTAGGTTGGACACTGCACTTGTTCGACTCCAGTTCATCACATACCAAGAATCAAAGGTCCTTTCTCAGTTCTCACATGCAATCCTGGTTCATACGGATGGTTGGGCAGCAATGCTGGTTTGTGGGCAGATGGCTGCGGCATGCCAAATCAGCCTTTCGCAGGAGGAATCGATAAAGCTTCAACTTGTTGAGAAACTTTGTTGTACTCTGCAGTTTGGAGCGCTGTGGAAGGATGTGGTGATTGCTTCTGTAGGTGTACTGTACTGCAGTAGCTGTAGCTATCGATTGAGAGGGGTTGGGGTTACTGCTTGGCGTCGGAGTCAGAGTCGAGCATCGCTGAATCACACCCCAGGCCGGCCAAGACGATCTGCTCTGGATTTGGTTTTCTGCTGCTCCTTTCCTTTGGGTTGATGTGTATAACAGGGGTCAGCAGCAGTTTATTCTTCCCCTGTTCGCTGTAACCCAATAGGTGCTGTACATACTAAGATAGCAGGTGGTACTGCTCCAGCATGCAACTCATGTGAACGGCCATCATTATGACCAAGCCCACCATCAAAGATGATGTCATCTGTCCATCTCGTTCAGCATTTGTGAAGGCGGTTTCTAATCCCGAGACCAAGAAATTTAAGCATTTCACAAAGGCGCGAGAAGCGGCGGGGAAGGACATTGAGAGGGCATTTGAAGTGCTGCAAGCTAGGTCTAAATTGCTCGTGGTCCTTCTCGTTACTAGAACAACAAGGATGTCTTGGCAATTATCATGACATGTTGTGTGATCCTACAGAATATCATCGAGAAAAGTATATTTTTCGTCCCTCAATTCTGGACGAAGTCTAGATTTAATCCCCCAACAATGAAACCAGACAACTTGCACCTTCAACTTTAAAAACTGGACAAGCTAAGTGCGTCTCCTGATTGCAAGTGGTTTCGCGATGACATGGCGTGGTTTTGACCGGGTTAGCATCCACGTGACAATCCTAGTCGATCTTCTTCCTCCTTCTATTTCTTCAGCTGAGCATTTGGTCGAGCAGTTGCCGTGCATCAAGCAGCAGGAGCAGGACCTGGACGTGGAGGCCTCCGGCGCGGTGGCTCTGGTCCTGACGATCTCCGTAAGGCCGCTCCGCAAGGTCCGCGTATCAGTGAAGCGGGAGCTCATGGCGGTGGCCGATGACGCGCTTAAGACCACCTGAGCATCCGACGGCATCCACTCGCCCGGTGTCACTTTGAACTGGTCAAACCACGGTGAGTCATCCTAGGGTGCAACTTGTCTGGTTTCATAGTTGACGCATCAAATCTAGACTTTGCCAAGACTTGAATGACGAAAAATATACTTTTCTCTACAAATAACCACATCAGGTACATCAGTAGCACTAGATAGTTTAATATTTTATCCGACAGAAAGTCCATGCTGCGTCTGAAGCTAGATAATGCTGGTTAGTTGACATGTGTCGAGAGGGCCTCGTTCTTTCCACAGTCGACGTTCCCGTCGACGACGAGGCACCTACGGTGACTTCGTAAATCTCAAGATGATATGCCGTCTCAGTCTCTCGAAGGTGCTCATAGGGGTAGGGTGTGCGTGTGTGCGTTTATAGGGATGAGTGTATGCGTGTGTATATGAGCGCTTGTGTCTGTACTGATGCTATAAAAAAGACACCGGCTTTTTTCTTGTTCTCAAACGGTTACCTTGTCGAACGATCTGCTGCATCTCTGTTTCGAAATGAGGTCACCGTAGGTTGTAGTGGTTGCTTGCTAACATGATTAGCTCTTTCACCTGCTTCATCCGCCGCTCCTTCAAGCGGAGGTACGCAACGAACTTGACGAAGGACGGGTTGGGGATGAGGCTGAGGTTTGCCGCGGCGTTGCCGAAGTCCTCGTTGAGCCTAATGGTGAGCATGCAGAGGAGGAGGTCATCATCGAACTTCGCGCCAATATCGCGGAGCTCGTCAGCGAGAGTCTTCAGGCGGCCACAATAGCCGTCGACGGAGGTGTTGTCCTGGTGACACCCAAAAAACTCTTGCTTCGAAAAAATGTGATGCTGGAGCTGGTTTTCGGTGAAGAGCCCGTTCAGCTTGGTTCACACGGTGCAGGCATCGTCACTGTCCTTCACGACCGTCTGGAAGAGGTCCAGCGAGATGGTGAGGAAGAACCAGCGGATGACAGTGGTTTCAGCAAAAGGCAACTTGGAGGAAGAAGAAGAACTCCATTGTGAAACTGAAGGACAAAAACGAAATCTGGGTAGAGGACGCGAAAAGCATTCATGAGATGACAAACGGCTTCTTTAAAAAGCTTTATGAGAAGGAGGAAGGAGTTGATCCAATAGAGGTTCTTGAGCTAGTGCCTGAACGAGTTAGCAGGGAGATGAATGATGCACTAACTAAACCTTTTTCTGCCGAGGAAATAAGCGATGCCCTATTCCAAATTGGTCCCTTAAAATCTCCCGGACCGGATGGCTTTCCGGCGCGGTTCTTCCAAAGAAATTGGGGGGAAGTTAAGGAGGAAGTTGTGAAAGGAGTATTGGATTTCTTTGAGAAGAGCATTCTCCCGGAAGGAATAAATGACAGAGTGATAGTATTAATACCAAAAGGTAATGACCCACAATCCTTGAAGGACTACAGACCGATCAGCCTATGTAACGTCATATATAAAGTTGTGTCGAAGTGCCTTGTAAACAGGTTAAGGCCCATCTTGGATGAGATCATTTCAGAGACCCAGAGCGCTTTCATTCCGGGCAGACTAATAACAGATAACGCCATCATTGCGTTCGAGTGTTTCCACAAGATCCAACACTGTCGGAATGAGAGAGACAATTACTGTGCATATAAACTTGATCTTGCAAAGGCGTATGACAGAGTTGACTGGAGTTTTATGGAAGGTGTTCTGCGGAAATCAGGTTTTTGCAAAAATATGGACTGACTGTGTGATGCAATGTGTTCGATCTGTTAGATATTCGGTGAGATGCAATGGTGAGCTCCTAGAACCATTCTGCCCATCTAGGGGCCTGAGGCAAGGGGATCCACTAAGTCCATACCTTTTTTTGTTTGTGGCTGATGGCTTGGTGCATTTGCTGAGAAAGGAAATGGCAGAGAACAAGATTACGCCCATTAAGGTTGCAAGAAATAGCCCGGGGATATCAAATCTCCTATTTGCGGACGACAGTTTAATTTTCTTTAAGGCCATCCCGGAGCAAGGGGAAGCTATCAAGAGAGTTCTTGCCTCCTTCCAAAAGTGTACGAGGCAGCTTCTAAGTGCTAGCAAGTGCTCGATTCTATTTAGTGAAGCATGCCCGGCCCAAACAAGAGAGGAAATAAAAACCATTCTCAGAGTGCAATTGGAAACTTTTGAAAGTAAGTATCTGGGTCTGCCCACCCCGGAAGGAAGAATGAAGGAAGAACAATTCCAACTAATCATGGATAGATTTCGGAAAAGATGCAGTGATTGGAGTGAGAAATTTATGTTTTATGCAGCCAAGGAGGTTCATGTTAGGTCGGTTGTCCAGACCCTTCCAACATTCACCATGAGTGTTTTTATGCTCTCAAAAGGCTTCTGTGAAAAATATGAAAGAATGATCAGAAAGTTCTGGTGGGGAGAGGATGAGGGACACAGGAAGGTCCACTAGATGTCATGGGAACGAATGACAAAGCCAAAAAGAGTGGGAGGCATCAGATTCAGAGATATGCACCTGTTTAATCAAGCATTGCTTGCCAAACAGGGATGGCGACTAATTCAAAACCCGGATAGCCTATGTGCAAGAGTTCTTAAAAGCAAATATTACCCGCAAGGGAATCTCCTGGACACGGTCTTTGCGAAGGATGCGTCTCCTGTTTGGAGAGCAATAGAGTTTGGGCTTGAGTTGCTCAAAAAGGGCGTAATCTGGAGGGTGGGGAATGGAAAGAACATCCAAATCCAACGGGATCAATGGATCCCAAGGAGGGAGGGCCTCATGACAGCAGCTTTCATTAGGAGGTCTCGGATCCGATGGGTTAACCAACTAATGCACTCTGACAGGAAGGAATGGAACGAGGAGCTAGTTAGACAAATCTTCTACCCTTTTGATGCAGATGAGATTTGTAAAATCCGAATTCCGTCCTTGGACGTGGAAGATCGGATTGCCTGGCACTATGAGAAAAGTGGTGAATTTTTAGTAAGAAGTGCCTATAAACTTGCAGCGGCGAGCCTTCCCCAACTAGCTCAAAACCCTTCAAGCTCGTCTTCAGACCCGAATGATCGTAGCATATGGGATCTCATTTGGAAAGCAAAAGTGTCGGGTAAAGTACATATATTCGGGTGGAGGGTGGCTACAAATACCCTTGCTACTAAGGAAAACAAGTGGAAAAGAACACTTGAACTAGACGCTACCTGCAACATTTGTGGAAATGGGACTGAAACTGAACATCACGCCGTGGTCATGTGCACAAAAAGCAAACCATTGAGAGAAGCCATGAGGAAGGTATGGAACCTGCCTAATGAAAACAGATTTTGGTACACTGGTGAGAATTGGCTACAAACTGTACTAGATACAGAAAATGAGGAAATGCGCGCCAAAATCCTGCTGTTATTGTGGAGGTGCTGGCATATGAGAGAAGACTATATCCGAAATAATGCAGGGAATCGATCTAGTAAATCTTTAGCTTCAATTCCATCGCTCCCCTCACTAGTAGAAAACGGGGCTTTGGTACGCCCAGAAAAGAGCATTAATCCCGGTTGCATTACGAACCGGGACTAATGTGAGCATTAGTCCCAGTTCGAGCGGCTAGGGCACCGTACAGGCATTAGTACCGGACCTTTAGTCCCGGTTCGTGCCACGAACCGGTACTAATGGATGCGATGCCCATTAGTACCGGTTCGTGGCACCAACCGGTACTAAAGGTTAGACCTTTAGTCCCGGTTCAAGCCAACAACCGGTACTAATGGGGTTTGAGGCATTAGTACCGGTTCGTGGCACGAACCGGTACTAAAGGTCCCATTTTAAAACTCTACCCCGCCTCGGATCGCCTTTTCAGTTTTGTAAAAAGCAAAAGAAAATGATAAAAACTTCAAAAATTAAAATCCTTCGAGCTGTAGTTATGTTACTACATCTACTAGTTAGGAAAATTTAAAAACTTAAATTTGGACATGTTTGCAAAAAGTGTAGGGAAAATGTAAAATGGCTATAACTTTTGCATACGATGTCAGAAAAAACGTATAATATATCAAAATGTTCAGCACAAAAATCCGCTTCCGATTTTGACATGTTTTAAAAGGAAAAAAAGTTATGCTCAAATTTCAGTTTTTTTGAATTTTTGTTAAATCTGGTTAAACTATGGTCAAACTACTTATTCAAGAGGTAATACTGTTACTAAATAATTATTCAAGAATATTAGTGTTACTAAATAATAATTCGGGTTTTTTGAATTTTGGTCAAATCTGGTCAAACTGTGGTCAAATCTGGTTAAACTGTGGTCAAACAATGGTCAAACTACTTATTCAAGAAATATTAGTGTTACTAAATAATTATTTCAGTTTTTTTGAATTTTGGTCAAATCTGGTCAAACTGTGGTCAAACTGTGATCAAACTATGTTCAAACTATGGTCAAACTACTTATTCAAGAAATATTAGTGTTACTAAATAATTATTGTTTTTTAGAACAATAGTTTCAAACTCAAACAGTGAAATGTGTGACTTCATGCTCCAGCTAAATTCCTGAGGGTTAATAGGATTGACATCTTACTATTGTCAGGAAAACAACAAGTGTAGACTTGGAAACGAGGGAGAATAGAACCCGGAAGTTAAGTGTGCTCAGGCTCGAGTAGTGAGAGGATGGGTGACCGTTTGGGAAGTTAGATGATTTGAAATGATGAAGGGCGATTATAGATTAGAGGTTAAATTGAGCAGTGATGAGTGGTGATTAGAGATTAGAAGTTAAAAAAATCCGAAATTTGAAAATCCAAAAAAATACAAAAAAATTAAAAAAAATAAAAAAAATCATAATATTTCCTTTAGTGCCGGTTGGTGTTACCAACCGGGACTAAAGATGGACCTCCAGGCAGCGACCACGTGGACGGCCTTTAGTCCCGGTTCGTGTAAGAACCGGGACTAAAGGGGGAGGCTTTAGTAACGACCCATAGGTCCTTTTTCTACTAGTGCCTTCCTACATCATACGTCTCCCATGAAAACACCTGCAGAGAAAAAAGATGAATCCAGCCCACAGACCGAACCAAAAAAACTAAACCGCTGTTGGCCATAATCTTGCCTCATGTATCAAGTCCTAATCAACTAGGTGTCTACATGATGATAGTCTTAGGTAGATAGACTAATTAGTAGTCAAGTTAGTAATCGCATGTTTTGCTGTGCTAGCAAGACGTGCCTTGTTAGGTTTCTTAGACAAGTCCGTATAGGCTTAGGCATTGCTAGTTGGGCAAAGAGTCCAAGTTGTAATCAGGTCCGGTTGTTAGTCGTAACTCTTGTCCGAGCAGGTTTTGGGTTGGTGCTCATGCATATAAATAAATATGCACAGTACCACGTGAAGTTGTATCAAGTCGTGAGTCAAGAAAAGGAGAAAATAAAAAGAGGGAAAAGAGAGGCACGATACGTGCCTTTGGTAAAAGTTTTTGTGTACGCGTCTCTGTGGTGATTTGATGTGATCGATCCTGTGGACAAAATTCCAATAACCGCTTTCATGCTTTTCCCCTGGTCGGTGGTATGCCCATCATATGATTAAGTCCTCGCCCTCACCATTGATTTGGCCGCCCATCTCACAGCCATGGGCATCCAAATCACACACACTCCCCTATTGTGGAGGTCGTCGCCCTAGCTTGCTAACATGGTAATCCCGGTCACGCCGCGCCCCCCTGCTGTCCTGGCCAAAACACAAAGAACAATAGTTCACCAGGACAAACGAAGTCTGTGCTAGGTAATCGGCTTTTGTGAGTGAAGATGTGTGACATTCACAATCCGGCGTCGGTATGGTTTGCATGCCGGAATTAAGCAGCATTGCTCTTCTTCTCAAGGATTTAGTTACTAGTGTTTTTCTTATGTTTATTTACAACCTCCTGTAGTCAGTCGGTTAGTTGGTGCTCTGCTTCTATCGCCCTGTTTCTCTTCCTTTAAGCATTGTCTTGTTTGTAATGCTTCATAAATTAGCATTACAAACAAGACAATACTTCTATAGCCGTCTCCAGCACAGCTTCCAACAGTGACGGCGATGGCCGCCTTGTCCACTCCACCATCGGCATTACAAGGGGGGAGTCATGCTCCACTACACCCTTGTCCGTGATGGCTGCCTTAAACACTATATTGCTCTCGTCTGAGTTATTTACCCAAAACCATCACACTTTAGACAAAGGTAACAACTTATTACGAGATTTGAACTAGGTCACAAAAAAACACCAACTATGTGCCTAATGCGTAACGCGGAACACAAACGCTCGGATTTGGCCGCGAACATAGCTGAACTGGCAGGTGGAGCCCGCCTATCGATCTGACGTGACGAAGACCAAATGGTTTGACTGACTGATGTGGCAAATAATATACAGGAGCCCACCTGTCAATGAGTGAACGGTCGTCATCTTCAAAACTCTGTTTGTATTGGGCGTTTCATCAAACAACTTCTAGGCGGTTATCGAGGAGCTCTTTATTGCAGGCATGGCGATGAGTTTGACGGGGCCGGAGCACAGAGCGGAGTGCGGTGACTAGGGAAGGCCGCGCGGACGTGAAGCCAGTGGCTTGTCGGGCTTCAAGCTGCTGGCGAGGACGGCTTGTCGGGTGGCCGGACATGCCCTCCAGCACGGGCTCCATCAGGGGCTCCCTACTCACTGTCGTAGCGTCTCCAGCCACTATGCACAACAGTCCAATTTGTCGTACCGTCGCCAGCTACCGCACACAACCTCCATGCACCACCCCGCCAGTGCGCGCTCCACCGTGGAGCGCGAGCTGGCGAACACCTCTGACGACACGAGGTCGCTCGCGCCCAAAGCGAGCTCGCCATGGAGATGCTTGCCTGCAGGTGGTCCTCGCTTGTCCGCCGCAGCAACCTTGCCACAGTCACCGCCTTGCCACCGGCCACCGGTGTGCACACGCACGCCCGAGCTCCGGGAGGTAGCGTCGGGGGCTCATGGGGAGCGGCAGCAGCTTGTCAGCCTCTCCATGGAGTGCCGGCTGGCGGAGCTAGGTGGGCACTACCGCTCGGGCAGGAGAGAGGGAGAAAGAGGATGTCGACGTGCTCGCTGGAGCAAAACAAAGAGAGAGAGAGATCCGGCTGTGGCCACCCTGCCTTCGATGTTTGCCCTTTTCGCTGTTCTGGGTTGAGACGAGGACGGATGGCCGAAACCAGCGAGCCGCCGCGCAAGCGCAAGGTCCCGCCTGCAGTGGTTGCAGGCGGGCGTGCATGCCACGGCCAGAGGCGGGTGCAGGTGTGAATGCGTGTCTGCGACCAGGGGCAGCCCCATGTAGGCGGAACTGGATCCTCTAACATTGAGAAGGAATGTTAGAGAAGTTACAGTATCCTAACTTTCCTTTTTTCTATTCATATGATTATGTCTAAAACAGCCGGGGCTCGGCTGCCACGCCGACGGGAGCGACAGCGCCTCCTCATGGCGCGCCCAACACCATGACGATGCTCGCCCCATGCCTCTAGTCGCGGGACTCCGGCCGCCCACAAGAAGTTCGATGTAATATCCCTGAGAAATAAATGTGAAGAAGCCGAAGAAATAAAAAGAAAAGGTAAAAAAAACAGTTGACTCATTGACCGGTGGGAGCTTCGTCCAACTCAGCATATTGTCCACATAAGCACGCTACGTCATCCCGACAGGCAGGCCTCATATGTCGGTTTTGTTTTTTTTTCGTGGCCAAGTCCGAGTGTCAGTGCTCTGCGCTACGCATTAGGCAGAGTTTTGGTAATTTTTCGTGCCCTGGTTCAAATCTGGTACGACGTTGTTACCCTAGCCTCAAATATGATGGTTTTGAGTAAATACCTTCTCTGGCCACCACCTGCGTCCGAGTGGTATATGGACTCCGGCACGTCCACTCACATGACTTTGATCAGGGTAATATCTCTCGACTCTCTAATTTGTGTTCCGCTGTACCTCATCACATCGTTGTTGGTAATGGGTCTGTTAGAGAATAAACCGTGCGGGGTGTGTGTCCGTGATCATCAACGTGTGTGCGTTTGTGTCTAGGTCTAGTTTGGGTCGAGTCTAGCTGGTTTGTGGCGATCACATGTCGACCGGATAGCGTGCAGCAGGTGCAACAGGAGGAACATGGCGCCCAAGTCTTGCAGACGAGTGGTGGACTCACGCATGGGTAGAGACCCAGTCGCGCGTGCGTGCGTGCGCTGGGTGAGCATGGCCGTGGTGGGCGATTCATTGGCAGGCTATATAGCCGGTTGTATTCGTTTCTGTTTGTTATGATCTGCTGTGTAGCCAGCTATAAGAGGAGAAAAAAGGGTGTTCGGCGCCGTGGTTTACGTTTGCCAGAAACAAACCAGTCCCTGCTTGCTTTCATCTACCTTCGTTCCTGAAAACTAGTTCGAGCTAGCTAGGGTTAGACCCCAACAGGGTCCACGCTTCCCATTGCTTCCACCGGCTACACCTCCTTTCTCACGCCCCAGGGCTACTTTCACCTTCACAGTGTCCTAGTCCACCAAATGTCATCAAAAAACCTTATTTCTGTTCGTCAATTTACTACTAATAATCTCGTTTCAGTAAGCTTTCAAATTGGATTAGTATTCCGGTGTAAATCACTCCATCGGCTTCAAGAAGCACAGTAGTACTACTACTACAGACTCTTCCTTGCACGGACCGTACTACATGGAAGTGTTCGATGCACACAGAGACACGGCGAGTCGATGGCCACAGGTTGAATATCTTTGGACCTGTTGAGTATCTTCGTACTGATCGGGTTACAGAGCTCACGGGTTACATAGGTATTTATATCAGCTAAACCAGCTAACATCAAATCTCTTTAAATAAAGTGCCACCACAAGCCTTTAGTTTTCCTCCAATATTCATATCCCAGTAACTTTCACATCCAAAGGCAGGGGTGCATATATATAGGGGACTTCTATATACATCTCGTCTTTGTTAGCTCTTTTCATGAAAAAGGAATGGGAGCATGCGACATGTGTTGAGCAAGCCATTTAGGAAGCATTCCTTGCGTTTTCGAGTGATTCTGTTGTGGCAACTAACACAACATGCAAATTAAGCTCTTTGCAATCATGAGACATGTGCTGAGTTGGCCATTCAGTGAGCACTTCTTGCGTCTTGCAAATACCAAGTGTTTTTTTTTACTAGCAACTAAGATAACATGCAAATCAAGAGCTTTGCACTCATGGGACATGTGTTGAACAAACCATTTAGGAAGCACTTTGACATTCATGAATTATTTGTCTCGGGACGCAGACCAAAAAGGAATGTCTGCGTGTCTCATCTTGTCTTGTTGATCCATCCATTGGCTCCCACTTTGCTTTTCACCCCCCACTGCTTTCTGGCCGTGAAAAGAGGTGCTTCACTATCACTCGTCCCCTTCGGCCAGTGGTGTTCAACCATTGTCTAAGACTTCAAGAACTACTAGTACGTATATCATCAAACGAGCAAGGCTGGTGCCAAACATCTTACCTTTAATCTGGATTGAACTTGTTGAGTAACGTGATTGTATTAGAAAACATAGATTAGACTAGGAAATATTCTGGCTTGCCTTGTACTCCAAGTAGATCATGTACTCTTATATATATGCCCATGAGGCTCAAGCAATACAACAACTATTCCACTAATCCCTCTCTCCCTTACAATATGGTATCTATTGCAAGTCGATCCTAAACCCTTGCCGCCACCGCTTCCGCCCCTGCGCGCCGCCCCCGGGGCGATCGGCCTCCATGACCGCCGCTGGGGGCCGCGCTGCCCGTACCTAGGGTTCGTCCGCCGGCCGTGTCGGCCGGCTGCCATAGAGAGTTTTTTTTCCCGATCCTTTGATCCGGGTTTTCTCTCTCGCCGATCGCTTTGATTGGCGTCTCCTTTTTGGTTTTCCGGTCTATGTGATCCGGTTTGCGTCGCCCACCGCCGCCGCTGACCCCGTGCGCCTCTACTCCAACACCGGCGCGATCGGCCGGCTTCTTCAACGACCCGACGGCCTCGTGCGTCGTCCGCGCGTCTGCCCGTCGGTCGCCCCGACCCGCCGGCCTCGCCCGTCGTCCGTGTGTCGGCCCGCCGGTCGCCCCGACCCGCCGGCCTCCCGTCATGCGGCGGCCCTTCGCCGCCGCCGTTCGCGCGACGGCCCACCCGGCGATCTACGCCGGCCGTCAACGCCCTGCTCCGACCGGCACTCCTGCTTCACCTTGACCCGGCGGCTTCGCGCCATCCGGCGGCCAATCATAGCCGCCTTGCCGCCCGCCGCCGCCGGCTTAATCTCGGACTCCGCCGCCGCCACGCCTCCACCGAGCGGCGTCCCCGACCTCGCGCGCGATTGGCTTGATCACCCACTCGCTGCCGCGACCCGCCTCATCTACTCCGCGCGACCAACCTGGCCCGTCAGTTACGCGCGCCTCCGCAGGTCCCGTGAAGATCGTCCCCAAGTTCAGCGCGCCTCTCCACCGATCGAGCATCGGGCTGCCATTGCGTCGCCCCATCGGGCCGCAGCGCCGCCGCCACATGGTTCTCCTCGCGGCTGCGTCGACCCGCGTCACCGTTGCGTCGCCCCTTCGGGTCATAGTGCCGCAGCCCGCGGTCCACCGCACCCCCAGGGCCGTCTGCTCCAGGCCGTCCCCGTGGCTGCACCGACCCTCGCGCCGCCGCTGCGTCGCCCCGTCGGGCCGTAGCGAGCGTGGCACACGGTCCACGCCGTCGTCCCGAGGCCGTCCCCGCAGTTGCACCGACTTGCGAACCGCCGTTGCGTCGCCCCTTTGCGACGCAGCGTCGCGGCCCGCGGTCCCCGCCACCGCCCCGAGGTCTTCCCGCCGTCGCCCCGACCCGCCTGCCGCTGCTGCGTCACCCCTTCGGGCCGTAGCACCGCGGCCCGCGGTCCACTCCGCCGTCACCGCGCGTCGACCTCCCGTGGTATGCGCCGCGCCATCTCCCTTGGCGCGGGAACTCCACTGTATGCGCCGGTCTTCGTCCCGCTGTCGGGTTCTTCGCCTACTTCGAGCACCGCCGCCGCACTCCTAACTTAGCCGCCGTCGCCGCCGTCAGGCCGCCGCCGCCGCTCTTCTTTGGTCGCCGCCGCCACTACCTTCGTAGCCGCCGTCGCCGCCCGTCCAGCCCCTTCGTCTTCGTCCAAGCACCAGCCCGTCGCCAGAGTCACCGTCATCTACCCCGACCACTTCGTCCACTCCGACCATGGTTGGTGACATCGGCCACGCACCGATGGACACCGCAATCGTCGTCGAGTTTTTCTTTGCTGTCTCCTCTGACTTCTCCGACATGGCGTACAGCTTGTGCAGGTTCCTCGTCTACGCATGCCCGGTGCTGGCAACACCGATGCGTGCCTTCTTCCACGACGTGTCCCCGGGCCTGGCAAGCCTGGTCGGCGCTTCGTCAACTTCGTCTTCGTCCGTCTACGCATGCCCGGTGCTGGCAACACTGGTGCGTGCCTTCGCCTACGATGTGTCCCCGGGCTTGGCAAACCCGTTGCGACGCGTCGTCAACAACATCTTCTCCCCGGTGCACCACTACTTCGACACCACTGCGCCTATGACTAGCACGGTGCCTCCTTGCGCCCGCGGCTTCACGGCGACTTCCTCGACAGCGGCTACACCGACTCGACATCGACCACGGCATTCTTCGCACGGCTACCTCGACCACGGCTACACCACCCACGCTCTTGGCTACATCGACAAACGGCACAAAGGGCTACCGCCTGCTTGAGCAACCTTGTTGGTTTTCACTCCAACCACGACTCCGCGATGCGTCGACCGTTACGACTGTGGGGGGGGGGGGGGGGGGGGTGTCCGTCGGCTTGCCTTCGGATTCTTCTCCAGTCTCACCGTCTGCGTCGCTACCGTTGTGACTGCGGGGGGATGTTGAGTAACGTGATTGTATTAGGAAACATAGGTTAGACTAGGAAATATTCTGGCTTGCCTTGTACTCCAAGTAGATCATGTACTCCTATATATATGCTCATGAGGCTCAAGCAATACAACGACTATTGCACCAATCCCTCTCTCCCTTCCAACAGAACTGAACCAACAATAATCGTGGAGACCTACGAGTAAAACAACATGTACTTCTTTACCAATACATCAGCACAGTGGATTATAATGGATGTAGGCGGAGGAAGTAGATACATTCGTGTCCTGCTAACAGTTTCGGACCGAGGGAGTAAGTTTGTCTGATGAGAATTAGCAACCATTCCCTGCTATACACGCACGACTATTTGTGTTCAGTAAACCCTATTCTGCCTGTCGTACTCTGACTGAAATTTTCATTGGTGTCCTTCAATAAGGCAAGTTGTACCGCCGATTGTTATATTCCAATACTACAGTCCCAGCTATTCTAAGAGTTTCTACTATACTGTGATCGCCATTGCAAACAGTACTCCGGATATTATACCACATGCACTAGGTCATCCTGCTGTTTTGTTCTATATAAGCTGACAAAGCCTGTTGGTGAAATGTATGTACGGTGAGTAATGATTCGAACCTCAACAGTTTTGCTGATCTCATCTTATGCATCTGACTTGATAGGTTACAGTGGCATGCTACATAGACTGGTTCTTTTTTATTCCTTTGTTTGTGATGTCGATGCTTGCCAATATTGAGGCTCTGTAGTCAGTCTGCATTGCTGAACTATTTTTTTTTCGATAATCAGGGGGTCACCCCCGGCTCCATTTCATATAGAAAGAAACCTTCAGCGTACAAGTTCTTGCAGGACCAAGATAAAACAAAACCTGACTCAGGAAGAGAAACACCTCTCCACCTACTACTGCTCCAAGTTATTACAGACCAGCTAAAAGAAACTTAGACACATTGACCAGGACAGCTGGAAAGAACCCAGAACAAGTGAGAAGCAGGGGTATGCATCTGCACACTAGCCCAAAACATGCGAGACTGCTCTAGCAGGATAGAGGCTTCCACCCGATGCTGACCACGTGAATGCTATCATCTTCCACCCGATGCTGACCACGTGAATGCTATCAGCTTCCTCCGGGTGTTGCAGTTGGTATTCAAGGGTAGTCATCCCTCCATGAGCAGCTTTTCCCACCGCCTTCTTCCAGAGCCCTTCTTCACCGTTTTGGCCTTCAAACCATTTGTGACAGATCAGCTCAGCTCCAGCATCAAGGGTTTCCTCAGCCGTTCCCAGATCAGTTCCTGAAACTCTTGCATCTTTCCCTCCTGGAGATCTTGAAACAGCTTGGTCAAGTCCCTTTGATAGCGGTACACCAGCCCCAGAACCTGTTTCATAGAGATCCAAGAACGTCTATTAAAGACAATAGAATTTCTAAAATTCCACATCCCCCATAGGACTGCAGAGCTCACAACATTAAACTGCTTGTGTTTTTGAGACGGGGTCCGAAATCTGGCTAGTGGAGGCATGACCGGCAGGATCCCCGGACATAGTCCGGCGAATGTTTTTCCTGATAAGACACAACCGATAGCGTCATACTCCAAGGTGACAGCCATGGAGCATATTTAAAACCATACCTCTTTGATGAAGGCTCGGCCATGTTTCTATTTGCCTTCCGCTTCGAAGGCCTTCCCAGCGTAGGCGCCACTTTCTTGCGACTCGCCTCAGGTGCAGCGTGGCGCACCGATCGCCTCCCCTTTAGAGCATAAGATAGTGCGGTGGGTGAGGCGGAAGGAGGAAATTCTTTCGAAAGATAAGTCTCCTGATTACTTACATGCGAGGCAGGGAGAAGGACGGGATAGTCAGTGGTGATGGGCACTTTTGTGTCGTCATGGCTCGCCTGGTAGAACACTCCGTCCCCGAGCTCCAGGAATATATCTGGATCTTCTGTGAATCCGGGGTTAAAGGCCCGGTTGTGGTCCTCTGGCTGTGGTGCGGGACTGTGGAACTCCTTGGTGATCTTCCGCCATTCCTTTTTTTTAAATGGACGGAATAATATTTGCGGAAACTGACTCAGGGAGTAAATTGAGTAATGGGATGGAAACTCATCCAGCTGGGAGGGTTGTACTTGGAAAATCCATCTCTGGGCTTGATGCGGATGAACTCTTCTTTCTCCCCTTTGTATAACCCAGACAGTAATTTCGCCAAAGCGGCGGGGGTGTCCGGACCCTTTTGACCGCAACGGATGGCATCATCTTCTCCATTGAAATGCCACATAGGACGCCCTCGGTATTGGAGTGGCTGAACCCCTCGCATTGTGGATATCGCCATAACCTCGACTATTGGCAATCCGGACTGAGCGAGCGTCTTTATCTTGCTCATCAATTGGTGGACTTCCGTGCTATATTCCTCCCTAAGGCTCCGGGGACGCCAGCTGAGGCGTTTCTTCAATGGAGCAATTGAAAATCCAGGAAGACCCATTTGGACTAGGTCGGGAAGGGAGACATCCTCAATATAAAACCATTCGGAAGGCCATTCTTCGGGTGCCTTCTTCGGCGTGCCAGACAGATATCCGGTCCTGGTGATACGCCATATTTCGGCGCCGCCCACTTGAAATATTGACCCCTCTTGATTACGAGGAAAGAGGCAGAATAACTTCTTCCATAACTCAAAATGGGCCTTGCAACCCAGGAATAGCTCGCAAAGAGCAACGTAATCCGCAATATGCAGGATGGTGGTAGGAGTGAAATTGTGCAGTTGGAGGCCATAATACTCTAGTAGACCTCGGAGGAATGGATGGATTGGAAATCCGACACCTCTCAACAAGTAGGAAACAAAGCATACTCGTTCCCCCCCCCCCTGAATGGGTTGGGGAAATTCTCCGCCTGCTCCCCATCATCAAAGGAAGCCAATGCGGCTCGAACGGGGACTAGATCTGTGGGGGGAAGAAATCTCTGTGTCTCCAACTTCACCAGTTGGTTATGGGATACATAGCACTTCCCCAATCGCCCTTTTTGGGGCCGTGGGGGCGGGAGGAAGAGCTGGGAGCGCTAGCCATGTTGGGGTGGTTTCTGCGGGCCAGCTCCAAGGATTCCTTGTTTGGGGGAGATGGTGTGGATTAGATATGAAGATCCCCGTCTCTTTAAATAGACAATTTTCTCACATGGTCAGGGTGGTATGTGCAAAAATGTGCCGACCTCTCGTATTCGCTCGACACGTGGAAGCTGAAACCATGAAGGTGGAGAAGCCAATGAGCGCGACATTAAATGGAAAGCCGGATACTGCTCTTTAAGTCAGGGATTGTGAAGTAATCGGAGAAGGAACCCGCCTTGCAATGACGAAGACAATCTGCGCCCCGGACACCTCGTCATTGAAGCCTGGTTGGGGGGCTACTGAGGGAGTCCTGGATTAAGGGGCCTCAGACAGCTGGACTATATACTTTGGCCGGACTGTTGGACTATGAAGATACAAGACAGAAGACTTCTTCACGTGTCCGGATGCGAATCTCCTTTGCGTGGATGGCAAGCTTGGCGATTCGGATATGTAGATTACTTTCTCTGTAACCGACTTTGTGTAACCCTAGTCCCCTCCGGTTTCTATATAAGTCGAAGGGCTTAGTACATAGGGCAGAATTATCATAATCCCATAAGCTAGACTTCTAGAGTTTAGCCATTACGATCTCGTGGTAGATCAACTCTTGTAATACTCATATTCATCAAGATCAATCAAGCATGAAGTAGGGTATTACCTCCATAGAGAGGGCCCAAACCTGGATAAACATCGTGTCCCCGTCTCCTATTACCATCGACCTTAGACGCACAGTTCGGAACCCTCTACCCGAGATCCGCCGGTTTTGGCACCGACAGGGACGAGGGGAGGGAGCAGGGGCATGAGGTGCGGTGGTGTTGGTTCTCGTATTCTCAGAATGTTGCCGTTCACTTTGTCAACTCGTCAGTTTGGTCGACGTTCCACCTGATCATATTCCCTCCCACACGGTCGATTTCGGAGCCAAAAGCGATCTGTCACTCAGCCGAAGGGGCAATTGAACACATGCACACCCGTTGCTGAACTTTGACCTGTATGTATGTATGTTCTTTTTTTTGCGGAATAACATTTATGTATGTTGTTCAGATACTTGTAACAACTTGTTGAGATACCTGTAATGTGAATGAGTTTATCTCCTTGAACATTTCCTGGAATTAGTACAAGGTATTGGGATAGTCACGTTTATGGAATAGAACACTTGTGGGTTATATGACGTATATGCTGTGATTGTTTTCAGGGGGGCCTCTAGTGCAGCTGGTGTTAATTTGTTTGTTCCCACGGTTTGGCTCCCCAATCACAGTAGCGGAGGTTAATTTGCAAAGTAGATGGTTGAGTAATGAAAGGAACTTACTGGTTAACTTGTTCTCTGTTTGCTCTGCCGCTGCCCTGTGGCTGTGTGGGAGATGCTCAGCACTGGAGCTAGTGTTGTTCACTCTTGCTTCGGGAACATGTCTGGCCGGAGAAGAAAAGCCATTTTGGCCTCGTCAGATGAGAAAGGTTTGGCGGTGAGGTGAAGAGAGGAAGAAACGGAAGATGTAGATCAATGTAGTTTTAGTTGGCTGTTATATAGTATTTTGGATTAGATGGTGGCATCTTTCATGAGCCGCTTTGGGCTTTGGTAATGGAATGCTGTTGTTTGAGATCTGTAGATAGAACTGACTTTGTGTTGATTCAAGTAATGCACATGATTTGGAGTCAGAAGTATAAGTAGAGCATAGAACAAATTTTTTTGGTTTAAACGTTATTGCTTAGCCAATCGCCTGACTGAAACATTAGAGCAGTTTCCATTCTCCGAAAGACAATTTCATGCAGTGGATGTTCCTGCAAATCTGTTGTATATCATGAACATTTGCTGCGCTCTTCTCCAACCAAAAACACAATGTTTCTATTCACTCTGTTCATAGCTACTCCTTACTTGGAAAGAGATCGAGAACGAAACATGCAAGTCAAACAGTCACATGATTCCATAGTGTACTAACGTGGTACAAATGATGTGATGAGTGTTTCCTAGATGGCTTGCTCACACCTATCACATGATTCTGTAGTGGACTTTGATTTCAGAAGAAGAGATGTATGGGAGTCCTATATATACCCTCTGCCCTAGGATACCTACTTATGTGAGTAGGATATGCATACTAATTTGTCCATCTCTTTATCCAGCTTCAAAGCATGTGAAATAGTGGAGGAAAACAAAAATATCATGGTAAAGTTTACTGAATGACATTCGCTCGTGATATTGAATATAGAGA